>NW_027498633.1:0-88442 GCF_021521415.1 Bidens hawaiensis
GAACCAATCACAGGGGTGACAGCTCACCGACAATAGTACGAGGAGGAGCATGCTCCAGTACAAAATGTCACTATCAGCCGCTGCCTACCCACCAACCCTCATCGTGGCACGTACATAGCCTGTAGTTGGTGGAAAAGGAATAGTACACAGCCGGCCATGTCACTATCAGCCGCTGCCTACCCACCAACCACCAGCATGGCACATACGTAGCCCACAGTTGGTGGAAAAGGAATATTATACAGCTGGCTGTACCTGCTTGGAAACCTACATTCGGCTATAAATACTCCAACACCTTGGAACGGTATCAGGACAGATCATCTGATATTATCTTATCGTCTCTAGCTATTTCTCTTAATATACACTTATATTCAGAGTAATCTAGTCTGATTCTCACGCCGGAGGGTGGTCACAAGGAGGAACCCCCCCTTCTCAGTGACGAGCTCACGGTGTCTGTCTTGCAGGTTGAGAAGAATAACCATCTTTGCCGGACCTAACCCTCGTGGGAAACATCTACTTAACCATAAGATTATCCTTAATCTGCCGGGGTCACTTAGTGTTTCTTCATTGGCGCCATCCGTGCATAAAAGCTAGAACTAATTTTTCTCAGTTTTTTCAAAACCTCTGGAAAGATGGTTAAGGTTACTCCGGTGCCAAGGCCAGCGTGTGACCAAGAAACCCCGGTAACCAAAACCCCAGCTACTGGGGGGAACACCGGCGAGTACACAAATTTTACGAACACTACCCCGGTTACCCAAGCCGGGGCAAGTGCAGTAAACAATCCTCCCCTGAGATTCATTGATACCCAGGTGGAGAGGCAACAGACAAGGCTCCCACGCCAAACACTTAATCAAGTGAAAGCGTGGGCGGAAGCACGTCAGAAGGAATTCCAAGCGGAGTTGGATGAACGTTTGCGTTCACTCCAACAGGCTGACGAATTCGGAAGTACTATACAACAGCTCAACACGAGCAATGATTGCGAGTACTTGGACGATGATTGGGAGGAGTCCGACAGCGACGCAAACCCTCGTCATAGGGCGAAAGGGAAGCGCAAAGAAACGGACTTCCAACCGAGAAGGAATTTTGGAGAAACCTTCAAATCGAGGAACGCGGGGGGAAACTCACGTGACTTCTCCAAAACCTTTAGACCGACTGTTGCAAATGCGGGAACGTCCAAGTTCGCAAGGGACATTGCGGAAGCAATCGCCCCGAAGAGTGCCAAACAGATGTCCAACATCGGCACTTATGATGGCATATCCGACCCAGACGATCACTTGAACAGATTCATAGCGGGGGCAACCGTCAGCAACTGGACGGAACCCACGTGGTGTAATATGTTCCAGATGACGCTGGTCGGAGCGGCCAGGGCATGGTTTGATCGTCTACCGGTCCACCACATCTATGATTGGGCGGAGTTCCAGCACAAGTTCAGCCAGCACTTCAGTCAACAGAGAAAATATACTGAAGAGCAGTGGACGATCCTCAACTGCGTTAGAGAGGAGGATGAATCTTTGCTAGACTTCATCACTCGCTTCAACTCAAAGAAGCTGAGTCTTGGCACCATAAGCGAAGATCTTGTTCGCGCACCTTTCATCCAAGGCGCCGAATACCCAGAGCTTATCCGCACATTGACGGGTAAAGACGGCATGCCATCCACATGGGATGCCATCATGACGGCAGCCAAGCGCTTTGCCGAAACGTAAAAGCAACTAGGTCGGAATCTTCCCCAGAGTACAAATCTCTACACGCAAAGGACCAGAGAAAACAACGTCCGGACCGCCTGGCAAAACAAAAAGAGGAAGCTAGGCATTTGGCAGTCAAGGGTAAACTTTGACACCTCATCCAGCTCTCGCCCTCTATTAGGAGGAAGGGATAACACGCACCCATCAAACCGAAACCCCCGATGGACGCCACTCACCAAAAGCGTCATGGAGATATTTGCCACCGAGAAACTCCCATGGCCAAAAGCTCCAATGATCCGGCAACGCCACAATGCTGATCAGAGCAAATCCTGTGACTTCCACGGGACAAAGGGCCACAACACCGAGGAGTGTACATCTTTGAAGGATGTTGTCGAAACATTCATCAAAGATGGAAAACTTGCGCACCTCGTGGCATCAATCAAGAATGGAGGAAGGAATGATAATCGGTACAAGGGCAACGGACGAAAGCCTGTTGTCATCAGCATCCACATGGTTCATGGTAACGTCAGAAGAAGGAAACGACGAACGACAGAACCATGTGCGTGGAAGGAAGCTGAAGTGCTCTTCCCACGAGTGCCAGGAGGGCCCAACAAAGAAGGCCCTATAGTCATCAAAAGCCAGCTGGGGCACTACATCACTTCCGCACCCTTGCTGATAACGGCGCCTCGTCAACGGTCATGTACAGGCAGTTCTTCGACAAGCTAGACGACGAAGACAAAGAACGCCTGGAAACGGTCTACGCCTCGATGGAAGGGTTCGATGGCAGCACAAACACCCCTGGGTATCCTATCTTTCCCCGTCACTCTCACGGACGGGAAACATTCCCGCACAGAAGACGTGGACTTCGTCGTAATGAGGAAGCCACACCACACGACATTCTCTTCGGGAGAGACGGGATGGCAAGATTCAACGCCGTGGTGTCTTCAGTCCACGGCATGATGAGGTGGCCAACAGCTGAGGGTGTAGCGATGATCACCGGTATTCCCCAGGTATGCATCACATCTGTCTCATCTAAACCCAAACCAAAGATGGCCAAACCAACCATCACTGAACCAGAAGAATGGGCCTTCAATGGCAATACCCTGACCAGGCTGTTACCATTGGTCCAACAATCACCGATCCTTCACGCACCTTACTCAAACGCTTACTACAGAAAAACGCTGACATCTTCGCATGGACACCAGCTGACATGACTGGTGTACCTCGAAGTAAGGCAGAGCATAAGCTCAAGTGTGACCCGGCTTTTACGCCAGTCATACAAAAGCGCAGAGTAATGGGGGCGGAACAAGCTAACGCGTGTAGAACCCAAGTCAAGGAACTCCTTGACGCGGGCATCGTACGCGTTAGCAGATATCAAACATGAGTTGCAAATCCCTTCATGGTACCGAAATTTAACAAACAATGGCGCATGTGCATAGATTTCAAAGACTTAAACAAAGCATGCCCCAAAGATTGTTACCCGTTACCCGAAATTGACCTTAAGGTAGATTCGTTAGCACCGTTTCGCCTTAAATGCTTCCTTGATGCGTATAAGGGGTACCATCAAATCCACATGGCCGTTGACGATCAGGACAAAACCGCATTTCGGACGCCCGATGGCACATTTTGTTATCAAATGATGCCATTCGGACTTAAGAATGCCGGGTCCACATACCAACGCCTGATGGACAAAGAGTTTCATGCCCAAATTGGGAGGAACTTGGAAGTCTACATGGATGATTTGGTCATCAAAAACCCTGAGCCAGAAGCGATGTTGAAAGACATCGAAGAAACTTTCAACACGCTCAGAAAGATAAACATGAAGCTCAATCCGAGCAAGTGTTCCTTTGGGATGGAAGAAGGGAAGTTCTTAGGAGTCATTGTTACTAAAGATGGCTTCAGAGCGAACCCTGAAAAGGTCGAAGCCATTATCAAAATGGAATCACCTACTACCATCAAGCAAGCTCAGACACTGAATGGACGACTAGTCGCACTTAACCGCTTTTTGGAAAACCATGCGGATAGGTCGTTCCCATTCGTGTCAACATTGAGAAACTGTTTAAAGAAAACGCACTTCCGCTGGACACCAGAAGCGGAAGCAGCTTTTCAGGAAATTCGGTCACGCTTGATCGAACTCCCAACGCTCACAGCACCAGAAGCGGGGGAGGAATTAATCCTATACCTTTCCGCCACAGATAGAGCAACCGGGGCAGTCCTGCTAGTAGAGCGAAAAGGCATCCAGATGCCAATCTACTATGTTAGCCGTGTCCTAACAGACGTAGAAACCTGGTACTCTATCCTGGAAAAATTAGTCTTAGCACTTGTACAGGCTTCACGCAGGCTAAGACGATATTTCCAAGGTCACCCAATCACCATTCTCACCAACTTCAAACTTGCAAACGTTCTAGGAAAACCCGAATTGTCAGGACGCCTAGCCAAATGGGCAATAGAATTGGGAGAATACGCGATAAAGTACAAGCCAAGACCAGCCATAAAAGGCCAGGTCTTGGCCGACTTTATTGCAGAAGTCCCCGCTTCGCGGGAGAAAGAGTGCCAGGAGGAGGCTCAACCCTCTCCAACACAGGACATCGATGATGTCTGGCGACTCTACACTGATGGAGTAGCCAACAACGAGGGTTCAGACGCAGGGTTGAAACTAACCAACTCAGCAGGCTAAGAATACACTTACGCTATTCGACTGGATTTTCCAAGTACGAATAACGAATCGGAGTATGAAGCATTCTTGGCCGGGCTGAGAATTGCGCGTAAGATGGGAGTGAAAAACTTGGAAGCCCACGTGGATTCCATGTTAGTAGCCAGCCAAATAAACGGGACGTACACGGCCGTGAACGACACAATGGCCCTGTACCTCGCACAAGCAAAAACCCTTATGCGCGATTTTAACGATTGTAAAGTCATACACGTCAAGCGTAGCGAAAACAAATCTGCGGATGCGTTAACCAAGCTTGCATCATTAGCCTTCACCCACTTGGGAAAGGACATCCGAATTGAACTCCTTGGAGCACCATCAGTCCCGCACAAGGAAATCTGTGTCATCCAAACCGGCACAGAAACGTGGATGACACCAATAATAAATTACCTTGCGGCGGGTATACTACCAGAGTCAAAAACACAGGCAAGAAAAATACGCTGTAAAGCACTGAACTATCAACTCATCGATGACATCCTTTACAGACGTAATTTTCTTGGCCCACTCCTAAGATGCGTGGACAACCAAGATGCTGGCTACCTCCTAAGGGAAGTGCACGAGGGCATCTGTGGAGTACACGCAGGTCCACGCGCTGTTGTAGCTAAGCTAAACAACGCGGGATACTTTTGGCCGGGGATGCATACGGATGCGCTGGCATACATCAGAAAGTGTAGGTCTTGCCAACTCTACGCACCCAACACGCATCGCCCGAAGAATGAACTTGTTCCAGTCACCTCTTCATGGCCATTTCAGAAGTGGGCCATCGATGTGACAGGCCCATTTCCCACAGCAGCAGGGAACGTTCAGTTTCTAGTGGTAGCCATCGACTACTTCACCAAGTGGATAGAAACAAAACCCTTAGCCCAAACAACCGCAAAACATATCAAAAAATTTATTTGGGAATTTATTATTTGTCGTTTTGGACTTCCACAGAATTTGGTGAGCGATAACGGCACCAACTTTGCTGACAAGAAGCTACAAAAGTGGCTGGAAGAACTTCAAATCACCCACACCTTTACCTCATTGGCGCACCCGCAGGGTAATGGTGAGGTGGAAAGAGCAAATAAGAGCATCGTCGACGGCATAAAGAAAAGACTCTTGGAACACAGATTCGGCTGGGTGGACGAAGTTCCACGCGTCCTTTGGGCAAACAGAACGCTGAAAAAGGCAAGTACGGGAGAAACCCCGTTCAGCCTCAGTTATGGCACTGAAGCCATGGTCCAGGTCGAAATTGGTCTACCCTCACCAAGGGTCTTGACTCAGCCAGAAGACAATGATGCAGAAAGACGGTTAGACCTTATGCTAACCGAAGAACGCAGAGACTTAGCCGCAGCGCGTGAAGAGAATTACAAGCGACAAATGCAAAAATACTACAACACGCGGGTAAAACTCTGCAACTTCAATGTAGGAGACTACATATTGCGTAACAACGAGGCTTCGAACCAAGAGCGCCCAGGAAAGCTGGCCCCGGTCTGGGAAGGACCATACATTATCAAAGAAGTTTTGGGAAAGGGCGCATACCGGCTCGAAAGGCTCGATGGCACCCCCATCCCAAGAACATGGAATGGAGCTCAATTACGCAAATGTTACATGTAGATCAATTCCAAACTTGTAAAGAAAAGGCCTAGAGCCACTTCTAATTGAAATGATTCTCCTTTATCACATTGTGTTGATAGCCTTACCTTTATACTTATGAACTTTCCACACTGATATGCCGGTATTCACCGCATAAATAAGTGTGAAAAGAAGTAAGTCGTTGCGTGTGAAAGGCGGCAAAACCCGCATAAGCATAAAAACGGTAAAAATTTCTAAGGAAAAGATGAGGAAAACCTTCACGCAGGTCAGATATAGGTAAAGTTTAGCCATCCTACTAAGTGAAAGTGACGGTTTTACCCGCACAATCACGAAAGAGGAAGCAAAACTTTAACCTATTATCTGCCACGTTGAAAGGTTAACTTATCCAAAGTACTCAAGAAATTGCTAAGTTAAACTAAAATATGCGTGAAACAAAACATATAAGGTTTACAAGGCAAGACATTAACAAATAATTTATATTCCATCAAAATTCAAATATTACAAGAATTGCTGGGCATATACCCGCATACAAAAATATAATCTATTCTAACAGTGGGAAGGGATCTAAAGGATCAAGCTTCAGGACCACTCCCGCTTGAACCCGCACCATCAGTTGAGTGTGGCGGTTCAAGGAAAGCCTTGAGAATAGCTAGCCCATCATCAGCAGCAGCAATCTCGTTCACCTTCCCCACCACCGGATGCGGGAAGGCAGCATACTGATTCAGTGCTTGGTCATAAGCAGCTTCAGTATCCACGTCATAAAGAGGGAAGTTGGAAGGCGGGATGCCTTGTTCAACAAACCCTAGACCGAGCAGGAACCCAGCCTTTTCCCCATCCTCATGAGAAGCGTTGAGGGCTGCGCTCATAGCATCGTCATAGGATGTGTTCGTGAGAACCCGATGCACAACCTACAAAATAAAAATATATATTAAAAACTTTTCTAAGTATAAAGAAAAGCGTGAAGAAACCACGGAACTACGCATACCTGCGACAACGCTTCTCGTAGAAGCCACTCCTTGGTGACCAGAGCCTCCTGGAGGGCTGATTGAGCTTCATCACGGGCGCGTTCGGCTTCGTTTTTAGTAAGGTTGGCAAGCAACACATCTTTAGCTGCAGCCTCTTCAACGCCCTTCAGCTTACGCTCAGTGTGGTCAAGCATGCCCCTCTGGTCCAAGATCTCTTGGAGCTTCTTGGCGTCTTCCATGGCCAAGGCATCATGAGCCTGCTGGAGCTTCTCTAATATGGCCTTAAGTTCTTCAACTTCAGTGCGTAGAGGCTCAGCAACAGCTTCAGCCTTGGTGGCCCTTTCGATTGCGTTCCGTGCAGTCTCCTTAGCCAACCTAAGCTATTCGTTAACAGCTTGGGTAGCCTTGGAACGGGCCTCGAGCCAGGCCTGAACTTCAACCTTGAGGGCCTTGAAGGCCTTTTCCTTCTCCGCAGCAATGGCGGCAAGTCTCTTGTTCTCCTCCCGGATAGCCCGCGCCTGAGCCACTTCCTGGCTACGCGCCGTCTTTAACTTGTCGTTTTCACGACAAAGCAACTCGAAGCGCGGCTGCATCCGGGCAAGGAGAATCCGAAGCTCATTCGTCAGCCTACCCTCCTGGTAGCTAGACATGGCTTCCCCCAACGCACCACTTGGGGCGGCGTGGCGTGCCCATTCGACACAATCCGCAGCAGTCCGGAGGGTCGTTCCCCGGCGGATACTCCACCGAGGAGCGTACACCTCATTGGAATCACGAACTGCAATAAAAAAACAGTTAAAAAAAAAGATGATAAAAGGGATAAGGCCAAAATATCCCCACGCACCTGTAGGGTCGACAACAGGTCGATAGGCACCAAACCCATCACCTGAACCCAAAGGATATCCATCCAAAAGGTCAAGGAGATGGGAAGGAGGCAAAGATGGGCTAGAAGCCCCAACCCTGAACGTACCTGAGGGACCGGCCGTAGTCGCCGGCGCCGGAGGAGGCATTGTAGAGGCCCCTGCGGTAGAAACCAACGGAGGTGAACTCACTGGAGGTGAACTCACAACCGTGGCCGTCGCTGCGGAAGAACCCGCAGGAAAAACCACCGCCGGCTCAGTGAAGGATTCCGTGAAGATGGCACTGACAGCCGGCGGAGATGATGTTATAGTTGGAACAGTTGCCTCAACGGGATGATCAACTGAACCAATGCTGCAAACAGGCGCAGCCGCCTGGGTCATCGCCTCGGGTAGGTTGACCAAACCTACCGTCATGGGTCCAGAGATGCTCCTTCCCGCTCCACTCTGGAATGCGGTTGCATCCATGCCTGCACGAAGACAAGATATATAAGTATGATGGCGGAAAGATATGCAGTTAAGCTGAATATAATTTATACTTACGAGTTTTCTTGAGCTTGAAGGTTCTGACAGGCGGGGACGAACCCGATGGAGCCGGCCTCTTCATGCCGGTCACCGTCGTCGTACTGGGCTGTCCGGAGGTGACAGCTGTCTCAACCTCCGGAACAGTGGTCTCACCATCACCAGGGTTCCCCACTGCCTCCTCGCTCTCGGTCTCCGAGTCAGATCGGTTCCCCTGATCGGCAGTGGAGGCAACCTTCGACTTGCCCTTCGCGCCAGCAGCCTTCTTCTTCCTCACGAAGAAAGGACCATCTGCGGATTCCTCATCAGAAGATGACAAAATTAGAGGAATTCCAGCAGAGGTTTGAGCATGGAGAGGGCGGGGGTTAAAGAAACCCTTACCTGGCCGCGTGGCGCTCAGAATCTCGTGGCCTGGCTGGTAGACCTCCACAAACCGATCTGCCGTTTGCTCCAGGATAGGCAACTCGTTATCATCAAGAGCACGAGTACCCAGCCTAGCGGGACCACCGCTCTCACGCGGTTACAGAAGCGAATGCAAGTTGTTTCCCTCTGAAAATAAAAAGAAAGAAATGGTTAGAACAAAAACCCTAAATTAGCAAATAATATGAAGCATACCGTAAGGGATAGATTTCAAACCGTATTCGAGGACGATGGGAATCTGTGGCGCCTCTGCCCCAGCACCTTTCCACACCCGGCTCATACCGAGCATCACCATCCCAGACTCCGCAAATCGGTAAACCGGAGTCTGGATTCGGGAGATCTTGGTAAACCATTCCGCCTCCTGGTAGTTGGAGGCGTGAAGGTTGGGGAGTGCTCTCCCGTTCTTGAATGTCATCGCAATAGGGACGACACGGGCAAAGATATAGAAGAACTCCCGCTTCCAAGACCGAAGACTGCGCTCGGTAGCACAGATCTTCAAACCCTTGATCCGAGTGACCAAGGTGTACCAGCCTTGGATGCACCTCCAAGAGTAGAAGGTCATCAGGCGGTCGACGCGGGGCTCCACACCCAGAATGAGGCACACCCATTCAAAATGGCGGATCTTGGCGATCGCCATTGGGTGTACCTCCTTCAAGTGTACACCGTGTTTCTCCAAAACACGGTACACAAACTTCGTCAATGGGAACCTGAGATTCCCATAGATGAAAAATGCAGCATACACCCCTATCTTGCCCTTGGGGGCATCGTACACCGTCTGGTGAGGCTCAGGAAACTCAGGCTCGAAAGGCTCGAGCATGAACTTCTTGACGATGTACTGATAAAGGTCGACGGAAAGAGCACACTGGCACTCGCCAGCAGTACTCTTATCGTCCTTGTCAGAAGTGGACGTTGGGTTCTCGATATACACGTCGGACTCTTCGGCGGTGACTTCTGGATCGTGAAGGGAAGACATGTTGGGGATGGAAAGAAGAACGATTTCAGGAGAATGCTCGACAAAAGTTAGAGTATTCACCGGAAATCGCTTAGAAGAAGAAGGAAGTGAAAGTGTGAGTTGAGATGCATCCTCTCCTCCCTTTATATACTCATCGCAATGAATGCGATGAATTTAATGCGGAGGAGAGAGGAAAGCGCAGGAGCAATGAGAAGATGACACGTGAAAAGCAAGCTGGCAACAGCTGTCGACAGGACGCGTGCCGTAAAATTCGCGCCCACGCGCCCGAAAACTTGCGCCCACGCGCCTGAAAAAGCGTCTGGAATGACCATATAATGTCACGTCGCCATAACTTCCTGCATGTCATGAAACTGTCAGAAGAAACCGTCGGAAGACGCTAACGTCCCTTCAACAGTTTGGACTGTTCTTATCCTTTCACCAACTCTTCGAATTTCAAAAAGATTCAAAAAGACTCAAAAATAAGAGGGAATATACCCCCTTACCTTGGGAAGTAAAAAACCATAAGACAAGTGCGGATACAGTGTCAAGGCGAAACCCTTCACATACTTAGCACTTGCAGGGAATTGAAGCCAAGAAGGATCTTATGGGCCGTGCTTGCGGAAAGGGAAATAACACCTCCGCATAGCGGGAACGTTGAGAACTAGCTTGTTTGAAACTTCAAGGCGGAATTGGTGGTTTAACATAACTGATCACTATGTCCAAAACTACCAAAACCTCGTGGAGAGCCTATACAAGTGAAACTCAACGCTCCCGACTTGTAGAGAGGTTAAACACCTACCCGCATCATAACCAAAGATCAGGCAGAAAAGTCGGGAATTTCTGCAAGTGACATTAGGAAAACCGCGGGAAGAATCCCCACGGAAAACCTTAAAAAACAAAAACCTCTTTCAAAACCCCTTGCTTAAAGTCCAAAAGTTCACCTCACTAATTCATGAGAAGAACAATGGACTGGGGGGACTTGAAGAGGTAGGTCCCCGCAAAGCCCAGTTGGACCCGCAAGACACACCTTGATGGGGTACGTCTGCGCAAAGACCAACTGGTTCCGCAAGACCCACCATGCTCAGAGAGATGAAGACCTTACACGCAGTAAGCCAGCTGTTCCCGCAGGAAAGCCTCCCTTGGTACAGTACCCTGCCTGTTCCCGCAGCTATGGTACAAGCTGAGAAGGAAGGCTACCCGCACTAACAGTAAAGCTACACGCATAAGGCACTAACTCTTAATACTTCAGCAATGTCACCTGAAGAAGGAATGAGTAAGGCGGGAATATTCCCGCCCAAAAGAGCCAGTCCGTATGCTTCTGGAAGATCTTTTGTACTATACCTGCCAAGGTATGGACAAAATAGACAAGATCTGACCAAAGCAGCCCATGAACCAATCACAGGGTGACAGCTCACCGACAATAGTACGAGGAGGAGCATGCTCCAGTACAAAATGTCACTATCAGCCGTTGCCTACCCACCAACCCTCATCGTGGCACGTACATAGCCTGTAGTTGGTGGAAAATGAATAGTACACAGCCGGCCATGTCACTATCAGCCGCTGCCTACCCACCAACCACCAGCATGGCACGTACGTAGCCCACAGTTGGTGGAAAAGGAATATTATACAGCTGGCTGTACCTGCTTGGAAACCTACATTCGGCTATAAATACTCCAACACCTTGGAACGGTATCAGGACAGATCATCTGATATTATCTTATCGTCTCTAGCTATTTCTCTTAATATACACTTATATTCAGAGTAATCTAGTCGGATTCTCACGCCGGAGGGTGGTCACAAGGAGGAACCCCCCCTTCTCAGTGACAAGCTCACGGTGTCTGTCTTGCAGGTTGAGAAGAATAACCATCTTTGCCGGACCTAACCCTCGTGGGAAACATCTATTTAACTCTAAGATTATCCTTAATCTGCCGGGGTCACTTAGTGTTTCTTCAGATGCTCTCTAAATAACATGACATGTTATATGGTTAGATGACTAAAACTTACATTGATAACACATCGACAGCATCAGAAAACTTATACACAAAACCATGACATGTGATTCTACAAGTCTTACCATTTTAGCATATGCCATTGAAATTGTATCACTCCAATTAATATAAAATATAAAGATGAATTGACTTAATTTGCCTTCTTATATATGTATATTTGGATGTCATAACTTATGCATATTTACATGTAACACTGACGTGTGCGTCTATCAGTATATTCCTACATGCGTTTAGTGCTTACTTATAATAAGCAAGTGGATTACTAATAGATGAATACACACACGCATGTTAGAGGGAGATTGAAAAGAGAAAAATAAGGAACCAAGGAATGCTATTAGCCGTCGGATCAAATAAATCATTGGCTGAGATTTAATTTGTTGATTTTAACTTAACAAAACATATGGTATTTTTGTACATTTCCTGAAATATATTCATCGATAGATCATCTATTTAAATTTCTATAGTTTGTTGTTAGAACGTAAGGCGCTATCGTCAGGGGCTCAAGTAACCCATCCATTTTTTTTAGTGTGCCCCGAACCCAGCTTTTTGAGCTCATCTTTTCAAGTCTAATTTTAATTTCTTTTGAAAAATAAAAATTAAGCCCATATTAGTTAATTATTTAACCACTTTGATCAATTGAAAATTTGGACCATACAAGTTATAACAATTATGCCCATATTGCTTAATTTTGCTGATGTTTGGATTTCATGTGATTTCGATTTCTTGTTTGGATCAAGTTATGTCGTTGTTTCATCAATTGAAAATTTAGATCAAGTTTGTCGTTGTTTAGATTTTTTGTGATTTCGATTTCTTTTTTTTTTATTTTGGAATAAAAGAACGTTCATCAATTGCTTATTTGTTTTAATTTGATCTATGTTGGTTTTTCTTTAAATTCAAAAGACGGGGGATTTTTGTTGTCATTTTGGGGAACGATTTGGATTCTAGGTTTCTAAAGCATGCAATCACAAATGAAGCATTTACATGTGCTACAAATTTAAGAAGCACTTGCAAGTGTTACGATTGAAGTTGTAACTGACCATTTTCAAAATATGAAATCATGTTGAGGTCAATTGTAATATGTGTTTTGTTTATTATGTTAATGAAATTTGTCGCTCACATTTCTATATGTAGTAATTTTAATGTAACTTTTTTTAACAGACCCACTTTGGTTTAACCTGTTCTAGTTTGACTTGACTCGTTCTATTGTAATTTCCAATCTACGATTTCTTCCCACTTTAAAGCAAAAATTTTACCATGCTTGAATTTTACCGAAGTGTTTAAACATTATAGTTGTCTAATGTAAAAAAGTAACACATGGACATACTCCAATTATAGTTTCATCTTGGTGACCGACCCGAGTAACTTACACTTGAAAGTGTATTAAACCTTTTGCGGTGTAAAGAATGTCGAGTTGACCACCGTACATCAGTTTCTACACACTTGAAACTAAACTAACATTTCTACAAAGCCTTATTATGTATATAGTAAAAACCATTTAGTGGTTATCACACATAGATTACTATTCATGAATATAATAAATTACTTTTTTACATATGTGTTAAGTAGTTAACTTTTAAAATTATATTCGTGTTCTTATATTCCTATAATTAATATTTGACAACTTCTGTTTTAAAAATATGATTTTCTTTCGAATTCCAGATATACTATTACGACGTGCTTATTAATAGTTACGATTTAGTATAAGTTTCGTTCAATATCGATCAAGGTCATATATAATATATTTTTAACTTTTTTTTTCACAACATAATTTTACTTTTTTGAATACAAATGAGTTTCAGTTTAAGTTTCGTTCAAAACCGATTTGGACCATATGTAATAAATTTTCAACTTTTTTTTTCACAGCGTAATGTTCTTCTAAATTTCGAATACAAATGACAACGTTTATATGCATGTTTTGATATAAATTTGATTTAATACCAAGCTGACATAATGCATGACCAAAACACATAGGTCAAATATAAAATATTCATATGTTTTCTTCACGAAAACTTAATTTTGTATAAATACATCCTTAATCTATCTATGTTTCCCACTTTGATAGGATTTTTAGGGTATTAAATAGTAGGTTAAGGGTTCAATTTCTAGCACTGTGACATTTAGCCAGTAAAAAAGTTTATTTATGTTTGAGATATATTTTTTTATCAATGGATCCGGCTTAACACGTACACACTTAATCTTTAGTAAGTTTATGTTTTATCAACGTTTCATTACAGCACGCTGGTTAATGTATATCAACCCTCTCGCTGCAATTTACTATTTTATTATATTTTTCATCATTATATCTATACATGAGCTTGATCCAACAATAACATTAACTAGCGTTATGAAGAGATCAAACTGATAATAAAAATCATATCGGTTATGAAGAAAACAAGCTTAAACGGAATAAATTGGAGTTTAATGTTGTGGAGTTTAATTAAATAAGAAATATAGAACATATATGTTTTCATAGGGAAAGGTAACATACAAATGAAATTAACGTGCTAATTGTGAGGATCAAGTAGAGTAATTATATAAACAAATAGTATATTTATGTAATTACATCATTGAGTAATTACGTAATTACTCTATGAGATGATTACATAATTACTCTACATAGATATATAATTACTGTAATTGATTTTTCACAATTAGCATGTTAGTTTAATTTAGATATGGTCCAAACCCATGTTTTCATATGTATAAAAAAAGGAAACATATGTCAACTTTACGTTCATGAATTGCTAATTCGGCCATGGGCTTTAGTTATTTGTTGTGCTTTTTGGGCTGAAATACAAAAAAGGGAGTTGATAATTTTTAACAATTCGACGGCTGAACTACGAAGTAATGGGAAGTCTGGGACGGCAAATAGAATGGATATTTCGAAGAACAATTAACCTTCTTATTTCTTGTTTTGTAAGTTTTAAGTGATTGTAATTGGCTTAGTATCATGTTTGATTAAATCAATTTTAATTTCGACACATAGGTTTATTTCTCGGTTTTGATTCGAGTAATTGTGTGAAAAGATTACGCGATCTGAATTTTGAGTGATTTGTTTGTGTGCTTAATCTCAAATCGAGTGTTAAAAAAATTGGGCACTTTATTAAATTTCCGAATAAAGTTCTTCAAGTTTTAAAACCATATTCAGTTTTTTATATTTGATTTGACATCCAACAAACATTCAAAAAACTGACTTAAATAACTAACAAGAACTAAGTCGACATACGACCGAGCTTGTTGTTATAAAGAGCTCCAGCGTGCTTGTATCATTGTAACTGATAAAAGGCCACACATTCATATTAATAGTCATGTATGTACATTTTTAAATGGATTGTGAAATTGATTTATTTACATTTGACACACTCAGGGCCAATCGGAAGACTGCAAGACGGTAGAAGCTCATAGTTCGGTAGATCATATGAGCTATGAAATTGTGTTAAGCTCATCAAACCAAGAATTTGATACAACATATATTGTGGAGTGTAATGAAAGAGATGAAGGTAAGAGGTCCTAATGAAAGTCCCATCGGTTAATCTTTAAAATAAATAAATGAATATTATGGATATACATACAACTATAGTTATTATTATCTTGAGTAATGAATGCATAATTATAAATTATTGGTACACGTACACCTATAATAATAATATTGATCACATGTTTAAATAAAAAAAAAAAGTAATGGACAGTTGAGTTGACCTCTGACATAACACGGCCTTTGAATCCGATTCGAACCTATCCGGTTCAAGAAAGAAAATAGACCGCGTGTACTGTACGACCGTTTCCATATATAAATTTATTTACAAACAATAATAATAATAATAATATTATTATTATCATTAGAGAGAGAGAGAGAGAGATAAAAGAAAGAAGGCGATACTTTCTCTCTCCAAATTCACCTTCTTCTTTTAATAATAATTTCAATATCCAAAACCCTAGATCTTGATGGAGCCTCGTGTCGGCAATAAGTTTCGTCTCGGCCGTAAGATTGGCAGCGGATCCTTCGGAGAGATCTATTTAGGTTTTAATTTTATTCTTTTTTCATTTTACCCTAATTTATTCTTTAATTGATTTGGATCGTTTTGTTTTGTTTTCAGGTACTAATGTTCAGACGAATGAAGAAGTTGCGATTAAGCTTGTGAGTATTATTCATTCTTTTTATATTCCTGTGTTTCAAGATGAAGGTTTGGATTGTTGTTATGTTATTAGAAGCTTAATTAGGAATGTTTATGTTTCTAGGGTTCTTGACAAAAATTTACTTAATTGTTCTGTTTTAAGAATATTTTTTTGATTCAATTCGGTACAATATTGTAATAGGTTAATTAGTTGAAGTTATCATCACCACTCTATATTTTATTTAGGACTTTAGGTAAATTGACACAAAACCCTTTAACTCTGGTATGACATGATATTAAACTCTTGTTTTTTTTTCTTTTCGTTTTTTGAACGACAAATCTGTAATTAAAGCGCTCATTGGAACATTAAGACAGTGAAACACATGCGCAGTCAATGTAAAAGCTAAATGTAAAATTTAATTTTTATGAAGTTATATTTGTAATTGTCAGGAAAATGTCAAGACAAAACATCCTCAGCTGCTGTATGAGTCCAAGTTATACAGGATATTACAAGGAGGAAGTATGAACCTGCATCAATATATTTTACATAGATGTCTTTTAAAAACTCTTTTATCTATAGTTGAAGCATTTTATTGACTGTCACAATTTCATCATTATTATTATTGTAGCTGGTATTCCAAATGTGAGATGGTTTGGTGTGGAGGGAGATTATAATGTCCTCGTTATGGATTTGCTCGGGCCCAGTCTTGAAGATTTATTCAATTTCTGCAGTCGCAAACTTTCTCTTAAAACAGTTCTCATGCTTGCAGATCAAATGGTTAGTCAGTTATCATATATTATGAAGTACATTTATTGCTTTAGCTTTTAACATTCACGAGGACTGTTATTGTTGTTTCTTTCAGATTAATCGAATCGAGTTTGTTCACTCTAAATCATTTCTACATCGTGATATCAAGCCAGACAATTTTCTTATGGGATTGGGACGGCGTGCAAATCAGGTCTACATCATTGACTTTGGTCTGGTCAAGAAATACAGGGATGCCACAACTCACCAGCACATACCATACAGGTTACATTATTATTTATTAAAAGCTCATTTATTAATATTTTTATATTTAAGTGATTAACACATGCTCTCTCTCGGTTCTGCAGAGAGAACAAAAACTTGACTGGGACTGCTCGATATGCAAGCATGAATACCCATCTCGGGATTGGTATGCATTAATTCATATGCAATCATAATAATAAATGCACTCTTATTCAGTCTTGTGAATATTGACTTGTACGTTTTTTTAGAACAAAGCAGACGGGATGATTTAGAATCTCTTGGATATGTACTCATGTATTTCTTAAGAGGAAGGTAATGATATCAATTTCTTTTCTTTCTAATTATCAAACCACTCGTGTTTTCATCAGTTAAATAATGTTTGTGTTATTCAACCTACCAGCCTTCCTTGGCAAGGGCTAAAAGCCGGAAACAAGAAGCAAAAGTATGAGAAAATCAGCCAGAAAAAGGTTTCTACATCAATTGAGGCTTTATGCCGTGGTTATCCGACCGAATTTGCATCATACTTTCATTATTGTCGCTCACTACGGTTTGAGGACAAACCTGATTATGCTTACTTGAAGAGAATATTCCGTGACCTCTTTATCCGTGAAGGTATAAAACTTTCATGTTTTTGAATTTTTGACACTTGACAGATGATAATTATTGTTTTGCAATTCTTCTATAATATTTTATTTCGTTATAGGGTTTCAGTTTGATTATGTTTTCGATTGGACTATTTTGAAGTATCAGCAATCACAGATTGCTGCTCCACCTCCTCGTGGCGTTGTAAGCATCAAAACACATTTTTTTATACCTACTCTTGTTGGAAACTGGAATTAACATAAAACTTAACTAACTGTTTTAACTGTCAGGTAACGGGTGCTGGGCCAAGCTCTGGGACACCACCTGTTATTCCAAATGGTGATAGGCAGACTGGTATAAGTTCTATATTTATTTTTTTGGAATTAGGAATTTAATAAATATTTGAATGGACATTGTTAAACCGTCAACTGTCAATCTGTTGTAGGTGAGGAAAGTGGCAGACAGACTGGCTTATCTTCACTGGATCCTTCTAGAAGAAGAAATTCTCCACAATTCACAAATTCTGGTAATCTACCAAATAAGGAAAAGAGTCCGGTTAGTAATGATGCAGCATTCAGCACAGATGCCATGGTGAGCTGACATTTTATAACATGATCTTGACTCTCTTGTTTCTTTTTGTAAAATTGTTAATGTACTTGTGCAGAGAGCAAGCGGATCAATGAGGCGAAGTAATGAAGTGGACTCTACAAGCCGGTCTCGCATCCCGGAGACAAGACAGAGAAGCTCACCACAACCTGGATCTTCAGATGCAAGAAACAAGAAGTATGAAACTACTCTCAAGGGAATGGAAAGTCTAAATTTTGATGATGAAGAAAGGGGTCATTAAATGTTCTGTAAATGGTAAAACTCTTTTTCCATGAAACTAAGAAACCACCACCTATAAAATGAGTTATCTTTTCATGGGGTGGTGGGGTAAATTGCCGTTTTTACCCCCGTCTCTCTTGATATTAAACGCAAAATCTTACAGAAGTGTAAATCTGTAGCATTTTATGAATTCTATTTCTTGCAACTCTTCTCTGACTTGTTTTTAGTAGTATAAATGTTTACAGTGAGTTTTTTTTTCTCTCTATTTAGAGTAGTTGTATATGATGGGTATGCATTGTTTTTTTTTTGTGTTAATAATAAAAATTCTTTAGAAGCACACACGCCTCTTTTACCATATTTATGGTTGGACTAGCAGATATAGTGATTTGAGTTATGTTTTGTTAATGATAAGTATTCAAATCATCGTGTTTCTGCTTAGCTTTACGAGTGGTTGGTTGGTTAAGTCTAACCCGAGACAGGCATAGGTAGGTTGTGTTGGCTGGCTTAGCTGCTAGTTTAGAAAGAAATAATTTGTAAATATTGTACGAGCATTTGTGGACTAATATCATACCAGGATGATTCCTATTATAAGACATTTGACCTTTTTATTAAGATTAATTTTACATGTTAAAGATAAGGGCATTACTCTTATGGACTTATTCACAGTACCTGAATACAAGTTATCTGGTATATGAGCTTTGTTAAAGAAATATATAACTCTACTGATTAAATTAACAACCGATTTTAAGAAGCTCTCGCTGATGTAACTATTTTTTTTGTTGTGTTTATATTGATTTTTTAAGGCATGACCGAACTTATAGCAATATAGCGTAACACTAAGCAGAATAAGACTCATCAGGTGGTGTATCACCGATATAACTCATAACACTTGACATGACATTACTAGTATATTAAAGCTCCATTTCAGACACTTTCGGATGCTTGCATGGTCGGACTATCTCATTAGAGGGCTCATATGGTTTTGTTTGTTTGTGAGCCGGTCTGGAATAATAACAATAGGGTAATGTAAAGAAAATGAAATCATGTAAATGGCTTCCAACAGGGCTCTAATAAAAATAAATAAATGAACTCTCTTTTTAAAAAAAAAAAAAATCATTTTTAGTTATTTTAAACTATAAATAGATTTTACTTTCAAATATTTTAACAGTCAACACACACATCTCAATATTAAAACTCAGTAAAATATTTATCTCAAAACCAAGGACGGCAATATCCCATCTATGCAACTACTAAACGATGATTCTTTGGGCAGAATACTAATCTCCTACAAACTCAAAATGCTGGATTCTCACCTTTTCAGAAGTCAGAACACAAGGTCGCAACCGTTTCAAAATGCTGGTTTTCAACACTTCCAAAATGTCGATTTTCAAAGTGCTGGTTTTAGTGATTTGTATCTTAGGTTTTGTACCTCTTCCATGGCTCTTCAAATGCTTGTAAATCCCGCCAAACGTTGTCACTTTTAACCCAATGTCCCTCTATTTTGACGTTATCTTAACAAGGTTTTGGTACTCTCTCTACCCGTTAATACATCCCCAAAATGTGACTAATTTGGCTGTATTTCATCTAACACCAATCTACCGCTTTGTATGTTTTGGATTTCGTGTATAAGTTAATTATCAAATTAAAGTATTTCATGCGTAAAAGAAATCAATAATCAAACGATACAAAAAGAGTATTTCAAACGACTGAATATGAATTTATGTGAAAATCCATTTATTATAATATTTATTATCTTCTGATATGGTCAAATGAGTCCATCCTTTATATAGGTTACATTGGTTGCTACTAGTAATTGAAGAATGAGTCGTCATTATTGATCCACAGTTGCCACTGACTGCATTGCCATGTGCCACAATTGCTACTTCTACTAATCAGTTGCTACTACTACCGATACGATACGTTGTTACTACTTCATCACAAATATTTCAGTCATTTGTATGCATATCAAAATTAAAAAGCAAAAACAGCTGAATAATAATATATATCTAAATTAAACAGCTGAATATGATTAGATTATGATGTGTGGTTCTTCATTTGCTTTCATTAGGCAGGGCTGATAATAACTTCTTTTGGAGAAAACCCAAAAACAACTAGATAAAATCCAAAATATTTATAAGGGAAGCCTCCTTTATCGAGACTTAATAATGCCTACATGTTCTTTGATTGTTGCTTGCAGCAGCAATCTTAGCCGCACAGACTGTAATTCTATTTAAAAGCAAGGTTCCTACTAAAGGTTTTCCGTAGAGGTGTACAAAAATTATTGAAATTTGAAAGAATCACCAGCAAGATGGCCAGTTTGGCCGTTCTGGAATCCAAACAGTTGATTTACGCGATTTAACAGTATGGTACGGTTTGAAAGTTGGAATAGGACAACTGGCATTATCTATATATCTTTACAACTTTGAGGGGGTGTTTGGGATTTTGCTTATTTTCACCAACTTATAACTTATAAACTTTTGGAAAAGTAATAAGGTGTTTGGGATTGCTTATATTGTGAGAGGAAAAGTTCCATAAGTTACACTTTTGTAACTTATTAACTTAACGAAAAGTTATAAGGAGGCTAAATAAGGAATCCCAAACACCCCCTGAATATATAGCAGTTACGTATATATATACTATAATCATAAATTATCTTTAAAATTTATTTATTTTTTTAATTACAAACTAATGATCATGCAGAAAAACAAAAAAAAAAACAGTTGGTTAAAACTGTTAAAACGCGAAATGAGTACAAAACCGATCGCCAACCCAGCCTCTAGCCAGTATGGTCTCTCATGTCCTAAACCGCATTTGGCGGTTCTGCCCAGACATTTTGACAAAAACAAGGCCACGAACAGCCCTAGTTTAAACCTCAACAATCATGAAATCATAAAAACCAGTTTAAAACAAGATTATTCACACAGCAAAATAAATTATCATCGTGGCAAAGCCAATGCCAATCAAACAAGTATCCGTCCAAGAAGGAAGAATAACACCGATTCAAGGTTCACTGAAGGACCTAACTGATCCAAAAGTGACATAATGGTTTCAAGCACTTGCATTTTATGCTCATTAAAATTTAAAACACTAATAAATAATGCAATGAAACAGTAATACAGCATAAGTCATTAAACAAAGTAAAATCTCCTGTATTTGACTCATTCATGACTAGAGTCAACAACTTAAACACACCCTTCAATTAAAAATCCTTTTTGGTCTTAACAATACAAAATTTCAAAGCTTACCTCACCTTCTGGATTTCTTCTTGGAAGACTTAGAAGAAGCCTTCGGTTGCACTGCAGCTTCACTATTAGAAGATCCTTTCGCGTTTGATGGTTGGTTGGATTTCACGTTTCCAGAATTAGAACTAGAGGCTTCTTTAGCCACCGCACCCTGAGACCCTCTAATCTGAGCAGCACGTTTGTCTTTCCTCTTGGGCCTATAGCTAGACCTCTCTCTTTTAGGTAACCATCTCTCCGGATCCGGTGGTGGACCCGGGTTGGCCGGGTCAAACCCTTTCGGGTACTTAGGCTTTCTCTTCCTTTTCTTCTTTGCTTTCTCCTTGCTAACTTTGGTTTCAGGTTCAATATTATTATTCCCCAAGTGGTGCCCATTTTCAACATGCTTTGCACCAGATGTTTTCTCCAAAGCGTTAACATCGATAGATGCCAAACCAGGAAGTGGTTTCAGTTTCTTCTCATAAGTTTCCGCCTTTTCAACATCGGTATTAGCAGCAGTTTGTATCAGTCCTACTAAAGCCTCAATACTATTATGGCTTTTCACAAGCTTCTCAAAGAGTTTTAAAGCTTCCTCTTTTTGCCCATGTTTGAGCTTGAAAGCAGCAGCCTCTTGCATAATAACACTCAGATTATTATTATCTTCGGTCATCGCGTTTGACCAGTAAGTAATAGCAGAGTCAAACAAAGCATTAGCACCATCAATGTCACCAGATCGTTCTTTTAGAGCAACGAGAGTTGCAAGAGTTGCAGGCATGTGCTGAATATCAGGTATTTTTAATAAAGATTCTGATGCAACTTGAGGATGCCCTGCCGCTGCTGCAATCTGTGCCCTAGCTAGTAAAGCTATTTTTGATTTTTCAGGGAATTTTTCTGCATATTTCCCTAACAATTCTTCAGCTTTTCCCGCTTTGTTTTCTCTCACAAATACAGCAGCTTGAAGAAGTACAGGTGTCACACTGTTAGGAAACATTTGTGGCAACGCATCAGCTAGTTCGCGAGCCTGTAGAATTTAAATGATCAAAACTTTGAGAAGATTTAATAAAAAGAAAGATACTAAAAAAAAATAATAAAATTAACTATGATAATGACCTGATCTATCTTATTAGAATGAAGAAGCAACAGCATCCGATTAATGTAGATCGATTCCTTCTGTTTTGGTGAAAGTTTCAACTCTAAACCAGGAACAAGCTGGAACCTTTTATCTCCACTATTTTTTTGTATTAAACGATCAAGCTTCTTTAAGCCATCGGTTATATCTTTAGGACCTTTCAATGCTATTAGATTGTTTATAGCTACTGCATTTGATGGTTCATCAGGCAGGTTTCGCTTGATAAGGTCTGTGTAAGATGCAATGGCTTCTTGTCTGTTTCCCAACAACTGAAATAAAAAGATAATTTAGGTTAAGATAGCAGCAAGTATGATAATTAAGAAATTTATAGGCTGTTTATTACCTGCTGCACATAGGCCAGCTGCACAGCTATGGGTGCCAGCTCGATCTCTATCTCATCATCAGCTATATTTTCATCCATCAATGTCTCCTGACCAATTCTGTCAGAAATTTATATTTAGTCTTGTGATCTATATTTTACATTTGTGTCCTAAAGCAAGTCTATATGTTTGTAAAGAGAAACCAATAAACAATAATCTTAGAAGTTGTGATCTTTCGTTGTAGCTCGCTTAGGCAAAAGAGGGTTTGATGAACAACAGTTTCTAACTAATGTTTTAGTTATAATTAAAATAACTATCTGGACGTATATGAAAGTTTTAAAATTTAGACTGGATATATATAACATTATGCTGTTAGGTTGGGTCAATATGTACTTTTTATGCTTAAGAATGAGATATATAAAATTCACCCTTTGGTGTATAACTGTATATACACCTGCCATGTCACATTTAACAACAATTCTTATATATACATTTTAAACAATCTTTTTTCTCAGACTAGTAAATAAATTTATTTTTCAACAAAATTTACCTTCGAGCTGAAAGCAGGAGTTGCTCAGCATCTGAAAACTTGTTCCTTTCAAGCAATGAACAAGCAGTATTATAAGCCAACTCAAAGCTGCTGGTTGCTTTAACTCTCATGGCATCCATCACTCCTTGAACTTCTGAAGCCCTACCAGCTGAAACCAAACCCGCAACAAGATTTATCTCCAGTGACTCCACTTTTGATTTCTGGAGCTTCTGATATATGTCCACCGAAGCATCCATCTTTCCTTGTCGAAACAGAATCTGTGATTCTAACAACATTGTTGCAGTGTCCTTTTCTAAGTCCTTTAAGGACTCCAAAGCTTCATCTAACTTATTTTGTCTGTATAGACAGTAGGCCTGTTTATAGAGAAAAATGTAAATGCATCAACAGATGTTAGACTTCACAGACATACATGTATGTTGGGGTGAGCAATAACCGAACCAGAACTAACCAAAAAATGATGTAACCAAACTGAAATTATCAAACTGAGAATCAGCATCAATTTATTTTCATATTTTCATATATTCCTAGCTTTTATACACTTCATGTTTTATAGCTCTATTTCATGTATTTATACCTCCACTTCTTGAATTTATACCTAAACCTTATATATTTATACCTCCATTTCTTGTAATTACACCTTAACTTCATGAAAATCTTCGACCAAGTTTCATTTTGGTTATTAACCGAACCAAAAACCGAACCACTTAACTGAAAACTGATTCATTAATAAAATAAATTAACCAATGACTTGGGTTTCGGTTGAGGTTACCAAACCGAACATCGCACATCCCTACATGTATGCATATAACACTGTTAACATACATTCATTTAAAAGCATCAAACACAATCATACAGAACATAATCCAAGCCCTGGAAGCTCACAACTGCCTATCATCCATCAAATGAGACTAATCACATAGCAATTAACAGCTCCTTAACTAAACATTTCACACAACTGATAAACCTGATCAAACAATTTCACACATTTTATACCGATTATATCATTGTTTACCTTATAAAACCCAAAATCGAACGGATACTTGTTGGACAAGGCAACAATAGTTGAAACCGCATCATCGATATTATCGGCCTTAATTTGAGACACAATCTTACACCGAATTGCATCTTCGTCACCAGGAGCAACTGACAGAACTGTAAAATAACATTTTATAAGTTACAAATTGAATAATGATAATAAATCTTTAATTAATTAATTGACCTTGATCTGCAACTTTGACGGCTTGTTCGTAATCTGATCTCTGTATGTGACGATTAAGAGTTGTGAAGAGATCTTCGATGGCGATTGCAGGCGCCGGTTTCGGTTTCGACTTCGGAGCCATTTGTTTTGTGGTTCAGTGAGTTGGTGGTCCGGAAGACAAGTCGGATATTCTGGGATTTCGGGAAATCTTTGGGCCTAAAAGCCCAAAAGGTTTACTTTACTAAGTTCATTGGAGAAAGAAAGGACTTAAGTGTTGTGTTCACAATATATGTTTATTTATCCAAAGGTTGGGTGAGCAAGATTCGTGTTGGTCTGGTTTCTTGCATTTGCTCAACCATAATCCAATTCGGTTCGGGTTTCAAGTCAAATCAGGTCGGTCAAAGGCAGGTCAAAATCGGTTTGGCCCAAACCAGTACAGGTTATAAACCGGTTTGGTACAAAATATTCCAACCCATACAAATCGGTGTGGGTACAGAGACCGACGGTTTAATCGGTTTATACCCAGGTTTTTGTGTTATCAGGTTGGGTTACAACCCATTTTGGGCCATGAGAGGGTGGATCGGTATCCAAATTGCCGAGTAGGGTCAGGTTGTAATTGGTTTGGAACAAATCAATTTTTTTGTGATTTTGAGTCGGTTAGAAACCTGTTTATCAAGCCCAAACTGGTTTTCCCCCACCTCTAGTTGTGTTCGCGAGTTCATTTAATTAAAGAAAAGAAATGAAAAGAATCATTTTCCTTTCTCTTCCCTTTCCTTTCTCTCTTTTTTTCTTTTAAATTCCTTCCAAATTGGAAGGAAATGTATCTATCACATTTTACTCTTTAAAACAAACTACATTCCTTTTCTTCTTTTAAATGAATATCTAGAACACATCAAAATTATCTCTCTCCATTAAAAACTTAGGAACACATATTATCTCCATTCCTTTCCTTTCTCCCCATAAGTGAAACTCACGAATACAATGCTAATGTATATAAAGAGTAAAGGCATAAAGTTACGAGCAAAGAATGGCTAGTCGTATGTACCTCATTTTTTGAAACTATGTGAAAATTCATTTAAGTTTTTCCTAACAAGCTTTTCTTTAAGTCTTGACACGTTTAAACTCCCATGGCAATTAGTTTACCAGAATACTAATTATAAGATTTTATAGCTATTCAAATTGGCTCGCTACTTTGTCCCTCTTCAGAGTTCTGAGTTTTCAAACTAGCAAATGTGCACACTCTTAAAGTTTTTGTAACAAAATACCGTCTTAACAAAACTCCAAATCAAGGATAACAACTTCCATAGAAGGAGGTATAAGTGGAAGCCTATCGGTTAATAATTGAAAAAAAAAACATAAAGAATATAGAAAAGATAGATTGGAGAACGATATGGGGATTTTTGTATTGTTTCAGGAGTTCAACACACCAATTGCTTGTTATTGCATGCAATGCTATCAATCAAGTCACAAGTTAATTTTTATTATTGTTTTGTTATGTGTAATTGTATTTAGTTCATACTTTATAAATTTAAAGCTTAGTGTCACACACCACCAAATTACACAACATTTTTCGCGTCATCCGGATCATTCGGAACCCTAAATAAGCATTAGGGCTGTCCGGAACAATCCAGAACAAACTAGAGCAGCCCGAAAGACTCTAGAACAATTTAGAACAGCCCGACCCTCTTTGGAACTATCTGGAACAACCCGGTACACTCCGGAACTATCCAAAATAGCTCGCCTCTCTCTGGAACTATCCAGAATAGCCCGACACTCTCTGGAACTATCCGGACCTAGGGATGAGCATTTTGTCCCAAATACCCGTACTCGTACCCGTATCGATTTAGCTTATTCGATACTGGTATTGGTACTCATTTTTGTTGAATTTTGGTACAGGTACAATCGGGTACATGTACGGGTACATGTACGGGTACATTTGGTATTTTGTACCTGTTTGGAGTATATAAAGGTTTAATTGGGATTCTACATATTTAATATAGAAAATAAATCTCCAACCATGTTATTATTGAACAAGTACCGAACGTTTCTTCAAAACTAAATAATATAACATCCAAGACTCGAACCAACAAATAAATAACTTAAAGTCGGCGACCGAATTAGGGTTCTTCAATACTATCTTATCATTAAATCGACGGCCAATATGGTACATGTACTAATTTGGTACCCGTCACGTACCTGTGAAAGTACCGATACTCGGACTAATTAAGGTTGTTTGTTACTCATACCGGTACCGGTTTCAAGATCGTCGAAGATTTGGAAATAAAAAGCAAAGTGGTACAAAAACGATAACTGTACCGAAATACCTATACCGATACCCGTATACATACCATACCGAAAAATTTGGTAGGAGTATTGGTACGTGTTTTTATTGATTATTGGTACGAGTACAATCGGGTACAGGTACAGATACATGTACTGTCCCATGCCCATCCCTATCTGGAACAACCCGACACTCTCTGGAACAACTCAGATCCGTGTGGAACAGCCCGGTACCCTCTAGAGCTCTCCGGAACAACCTAGTACATACTACATCAACCCGAAAGAACCAAGACAGTTTTTAGTCCAACGAAGAAGCTTCAAGATGCAGAAAATCTCTAGAAATCAAACCTAGATCTTTTGTATGGAATAATTTAGTAGTATAAATAGGTGATATGGGGTTTCATTTGAGATCACCCAAGAATTACTTGTAACAATCAAAGCCTTGTACTCTTATATTCCTAACAATATAAACCATCTTTCTTGTATACTTGTTTCAAGTACTACAAGAATCATTCTCTTGTTGAACTACAAGAACCAACTCTCGTGGTTACACGAACCGACACTTCTTTCTAAGACTTCCGTTTCTAACACTATAAACCCGACCACCAAGGCTTACTTAGACCAAGTTCTAAGGCCGCACGCGAGTCAAAAAGATAACTTCGTGACATTTGGTATCAGAGCACGTCGATTCATTGGGATGACATCTGAATCAAAACCTGAAGGCATTGTCCTCGTTACTTGAGAAGAGACCAAGAAGGGTAAAAAATCTGCAAAGGAAATCATAGCGAGCATGGAGAATCTTATCGAAGATGTCAAGACGTCAATAGTCGAGTACAAAACCATGTTGACGCTCTCTGGGTAGAATTCGACATCTTTAAAGAGCATGTCAACGAATCGCTACAAAAAATTGAACATTTGAGTGGCGAGATTGCAGAACTAGATGACAACTACATAGCCACTCTTTATATCATGTGAAATGATATGAAAGAGATGCTTTTGCATGAGCTGGGTTAACTAAAAACTAACACGACAAGCATAGAAAAAGAACTCATAAGCTGCCATGACAATTACAAGATTCTACAAGGAGAAGTTAGTGTTCTTATGATGGCTATAGCGAATGGAGGTGCCAGTACAAGCAATACCACTTCCTCGAAGGTTAAAGTTCCCCAACCAACACAGTTTGTTGGAAAACGAGAGGCGCGAGTCGTGAACGACTTCCTTTGGGAGATCGAACAATACTTCAAGGGCGTAGACATTAATGAAGATGCTAAAAAGATCACTACAACACCACTATACTTAAAGGACACCGTTGCGCTATGGTGGAGATGCAAGAGTAAGGAAATTGAGCAAGGTGCGTGCAACATCGCCACTTGGGCAGACTTCGTAAAAGAAATCAAACATCAGTTTTATTTGAAAAATTCCGTATACAAAGCAAGGATTTGTCTTCGTAATCTTATGCCCAAGGGAACAATCAAAGATTAAATCAATGAATTCACTACCCTTATTGTCATTCAAATATTTCAAAGATTAATCTTATGCCTAAGTCCGAGGACTGTTATTGTCATTCCGTCAAACTTCTAATTCGTTACTGGCTCATAACGAATTGGCTTATCTTAGCGAACTGGTTCCTATAACGAATTGGACCCTTTAACGAACTGGACTCCTTAACAAATCAGTCCATATAGCGAACCGGTCCAAGTAGCGAATTGGACCTTCTAATTCGTTATTTCTTTTAACGAACTAACTGTCACGAATCAAGGGTAATTTGTTACCCTTTCCCTTAACGAATCAGACACGAACAAGAGCTAGTTCGTTATGCCCCCTTATACGAATCAACTAACGAATCACCTTTTGATTCGTTAGGTTTCCATAGCGAACTAGGGTTAGGTCAGGGAATGTCAGAACATTCCCTGACATTCTTACCTCGTATTCCCCTTTTTCTGGCGCCGTCGCCGGAAAACCGCGGATTCGCCGAAAAAACGAGTTTTAACTCGTTTTTCACCGTTTTTCGTCTCGTTCGATCCAGATCTGAGCTAGGGTGATCCCTAAGCTCAGTTTATACCCGATTCCATCCGGATCTCACGACTTAAACGGTTTAACGGTGTTGGCTCGTCGTTTCGTGACCATAACTAACGGATTTAAGCTCATACAACAAAATACTATCATACCTTGGGTCGGGATCGGTTTTCTCTTTTATATTTCGGCTAGAGAGAGGATTAGAGAGAGAGAGAAAGCTTAAGTGTGTGTTTTTGTGGTGTATGGAGTATGTGTAAAATGAATTAAATGGGTGATTAATGGTTTATATAATTATTGATCATGGGCTTAAGCCCATGGTCTTTCCTTCTTTCTTTCATAACCCAAATCCATAACCCGTATCCATTTACCCAACACTAGCCTGACTCATAATAACTTGTATTTCGTTTATTAACCGAAATCAGAAAATGGGGTGTTACAACTATTTGACACGTAAAAGATGTGAAAGACAAGCATAATAAAAATCAAATGCAATTCATTTGCTTATTTGCTCCCATTGGACATGTACTATATATTATTCCCATAGATCATTGTCATCTTTAGGAGAAAAACTATGGTCCATCATTCACTAGTGGAGATAACACGGGTTGATGACACTACACACTACCTTGCTGATATGATTGTTGTATACTTGTGCATGGTTTTGATTAATGAAAGTTCGTTTCGCTAGTAAAAAAATAAATCGAGATGTTATTCCATCAAAGACTTTTTATGAATGAGGTAATGTCAAGCATATTAACTCGTACAAACAAAATCTACAAATTAAACCCTTTACTTGAAAACCTTATTAGCATTTTAATCCTATAAAACAACTAAAATGAACACATGATTGACTTATGTGATTTAATACCAAAGTACCGTTGACTGTACATACGATCAAACTTAGTTGATTAGCATTTCATCTGTCAACCCTTCAAATTTATACATGGAAAACCCTGAAACACGGGGAAAGATATTTAACTAATTATTTATAAATACTACGTACCTGTCTCGTTTCATTCACCAGTACCTTGAATCATTATACCCAAAATTTGGCATGAAAAAACAAACTTTAACTTTAGTGTACCGATTGACTAAAGAGGTCAAACTTCATATTTTCAAACAGAAATGCTAGGAATAACAAGTTTTTATCTTTTACATGTTGTAACTTTCTTTTTAAAGGTACTCATGATTATATATGTTGGTGTGACCCTTGAGGTATTTCCATTCCATGTGCATAAACCACTAAAGTCAGGTGATTAAAATTTAGGGCCATGAGTGTCACATGTTATGTTAACTCAATATTTGTCTCGATGTTTATATTTTGTATTGTTTCATGAGTTCAATACATATTGCTTTTTATTTCATAGCTACTATCGATTAAGTAAAGTATTTATTCTTGTTTCTTTATGTGTAATTGTATTTAGTTCATACCTTATGCATTTTAATGCTTAGGTAGCTAGAACACACAATAACGACATCTTCACTAGGACTGTTCAAAGGGTAAGACCCGACTCTTTTACCTAATACTCTACCCGGACCCTTTACTCTTTCAGAAAGAAATGTGGACCCGAGACCCTACCCTCTAAACAATAAAAGGGTCGGGTATAAATAAGGGTTTCAAAAGTCCAACCCTTCAGCCTTTCAGATAATAATCACATCTTCTTTTTTGCATTTATTAGTTGCATATCTTATATATGACTTTAATATTTGAATCCTAGAACAATTATACTTTCATTTAATAACATAGTAAAGTCTAACTTCGAAAGTTTATCAACCATTTGAATTGATGCAAACAATATTCACATTCACAAATTACATGTAGAGAACAATTCGGTGAACCTTTTCATATCTTAAGTTGTGATAGACTTGAGATAGCTTGGGGTACTTGATTGGTGTGTAAGAGAACTTTTTCATATCTTGAGTTCTAAAGAAAAAATAACATTATCTTTATGTCATATTGTTTACCTCAATTTTAAAAGACATTCGATTGAGAGGTGGAGCACGAACAACAAATCAAATAAAATTTCAAAGCATTCGACAAAATAATTACATTTGCAAAGTCACATCTACCTTTTAAATATTCGACTATATGTGAAATCAAGATCGACATGGAATAAATATAACATGCATGGCATATAACATGAACGAGTATATACTTTTAATTTGATGCATACGTATGGAAATCAAGTACCAATAAATCTCTCTTGTCAGTTCACAAGGATAAGTATTCTCTAATGATGATTACCAGCCCCCGCTCTATTTAATTCATTCATAACGGAACCATAAATAAATTCATTTGTCGTTTTTATTGGATTTAATATAAATTAAAGTGTAAATCATGTCATTCATCTCGTGGTATGGTAAAACTTTAGCTTTCGGTTATAGGTATGAGGAATTACAGCTATACATATTCCTTGCTGTAGTACTCTCCTTATTTTACATGTATATGTTTTTGTCTCTTGCATGGTCGATGTTAATTTCTTTTTGCTAAATTCATAATAATGTGGTTTACATAAAAAGGATGTTAGAAATCTCTTTATAGATTTATTAGATATAAGAAATCATATAAATATTAAGATGACTGAAGACATATTACTTTAGGGAGGCCCAAATGATGGTTAAAGCAAATGGAATATGCCTCAATCATATCTCAAGTTAGGAGACTAAAAGATGGAAGTCGAAAGATTCTATTATGGATGGTTATTATCATCATCGAATGTGTCCTACACTTTTGTTACTACACCCAAATAAATTTAGTGAGAATGAATTTCATTATTATAGCTTATACTAAAAATATTATTACTTCAGATGTAGGTTATTTTTGAAGATTTGAACCGAATTACTAGATAAATGTGTAGATGGAGCGCATTTTCCCTCTAGACCCCTCATAATAAGTCGAAACTCCTTTAAATAACATAAAGGAAAACTAAAGTTGGGTATAATTTACTCGACAATTTGGTTGATTTGAAAGTATAGAAACTCCTAACTTTTCAGGAGGGAGTTACAATATTCTTAATAATTGATGATGATATCATGCGCTTCTCTCTTTTCACTTGGTAACAGATAGGTTTGCTTAATATAATTTCCCGTTATCAAAATGGTGTGGTTCTCTTACTTATATAGTCAGGTGCCCGCGCGATGCAGCGGTGTACGCGACCAATGTTAGTACACTCGTAACCTCGGTACGTGCGTAACCCGACGATGGTATGTGTTTAACGTGACATCAGGTGTGTAACCATTGTTAATAAGCGCATCACACAATGCCTAAATGTGAGCAGCCCGATATGTATATGATAACGAATGCCTAAGCGTGCATTACCGGTGACAAAAATCAAGAAACAAAGATGAAATGTAGAGTAATTTCAAATAAACCGCTTTTTAACACAACCCGTTTTGACGCAATACTCGTTCCGACAAAGTTTTAACCTAAAGCTCGTTTTTACCTGAACCCATCCCAACCCGAACCAAATTAACAATCAGCCGAACCCGCCCGAATCATTGTTGGTACAAACTGGTAATCACGTAATATGTTATAAACTATAGCAATATCATACTCAAATTAAAGAGAATAAAATGCTCTTTTTTATGGTGAAATTGTTTTAAAAAAATATTAATGTGTGAAAAAATTATGACCGTTTAAAAGTCGTGAGATAGTTTGTTTAGAATAATGGGAAATTATGTAACTATTTTTCAAATTAGCAAAAGTTAACCAAAGTTAAATGGTAAAACTATAACTATTTTAAATAAAACTAAAAGAACCGTGTGATTAAGAGTTACAAAGATTATTTTTCCTTCTTTAAGATAGTACCATATGCTTTTTGGGTTGTAAAACTCTTAAAAATTTGCTCTTAATTTTGTCAATTGGATTATCTTTATATATAGTATAGATTTATAGACTTTTTTTTTTGTAATGTCTTGCTAATATTTTAAAGTTCTTGCCGCCATTTTAAATATATATACTTAAATGACAAACTTGTAAATTTTAGTATTTCACATATTTCATCTATTTATTGAGTTTTCTTTATAATAGGGTGGGTGAAAAACTATTTACTAAAATTGGTGAAATAAAAATATTTATCAAAGGACAAATACCATAAAAACAACATATCTTTGGTTTATTTAAGGCGAAAATCTCTCAATAGTTTTTTGCACATTAAAATCTCTACACATGTCAAATTTAAACAAAAAATGTAACATAAATTATATAATATGTTTTTCATTTTTGTTTTAAAAGTGTTCACCTCATTTTGCTATATACTTTAGTTTATGATTTGTTTTAAAATACACAAATTTGTATATTTTTGTAACTTTTAAAAAATACTAAGTTGTGCCTTAAAAGACCGGCGGCGTTTTAAATATACACAAAATATTGAGCAAAATTTAAAATCATTGAACGCATTCGAATTTAGAATGTTTTTATTTAAGAAACAGTGTTCAACAGTCAATACCACGAAAAAGATTATGAAAATATTGTCTACAAAGCATCCAAATAAGTAATTATTTAGCTAGTAGCTGAAGTTTATTTCAAAATTCACAAATAAACGTAGTTTAAAAATGTTCATGAGTTTGATACAATAAAAATTAGATTACAGAATAGTTTTTATGAAAATTAGGAAGCTATTTATTTGTTTTATTTAATATTATCACTGAGAATTCCTGAATTCTGAATAAGTGATCTATATATTTATGTTATATTTTTTGTTTAAATTTGACATGTGTAAGAATTTTGACGTGTAAAAAATATTTAGAGACTTTTGCAAGAAAAAAAATTATATTGTTTTTTTTTTGGTATTTACCCAGAAAAGAGCAAATCCTCGTGTATTTTAATACACGTGTCTGGTTTTGATTGCTCAAACAAAACTTGTCGCCGCTTACGGATTTGCTTCGAAGTGTGTCTAAGAGCATTCCCAACCCATTCCCCATAATTATGTGAGGGGAATTGGTAAATTATAGGGTGGAGTTTTAAATTGTTGTGAGTGTAAATTATAGGATGAAGAGAGAAATGTAGTGATTTTTTGTAAATTTGGGGAAACAAAGTTTGTCCATATTTATTTTTTAATATTTGTTGAATTGGTTGTGGGTAGAGGAGAGAGAAAACTGTAATGATAAAAGTATAGAAAGTATGATTTAATTAAACAAGAAAAAGAAATGTAGTGTTTTGTAATGTAATTATATGGATAGGGTATGGATGTGGGACTGGCTGTGAATGCTCTAAGCCGACAAATATGACATGAACTTTTTGGGAATATTAAATAATAGGGTTATATGGAGAATCTCTCTCCTCACATGGTTTAATTTGAGAATTTTTCCTTTGTTTTTTCTATTCAATTCGAAATGGCAATCGAAGAATGACTAGAGTTAAGATATGCAAATATCGGTTAAAGGTTTTTGGAATATAGATTATTAACCGTAACTAGTTATTGGTTAAACGGTCAAAACCGGTTGTTGTGAATAATCGTTACAGTTCCTAGCTAATTCATTTGCTGATTTGCTCCCATTGGACATGTACTATATATTATTCCCATAGATCATTGTCATCTTTAGGAGAAAAACTATGGTCCATCATTCACTAGTGGAGATAACACGGGTTGATGACACTACACACTACCTTGCTGAGATTTTTGTATACACATGGTTTTGATTAATGAAAGTTCGTTTCGCTAGTAAAAAATAAATCGAGATGTTATGCCATCAAAGACTTTTTATGAAAGAGGTAATGTCAAGCATATTAACTCGTACACACAAATTCTACAAATTAAACCCTTTACTTGAAAACCTTATTAGCATTTTAATCCTATAAAACAACTAAAATGAACACATGATCGATCTTATGTGATTTAATACCAAAGTACCGTTGACTATACATACGATCAAACTTAGTTTATTAGCATTTCATCTGTCAACCCTTCAAAATTTATACATGGAAACCCCTGAAACACGGGGAGAGATATTTAACTAATTATTTATAAATACTACGTACCCATCTCATTTCATTCACCAGTACCTTGAATCATTATACCCGAAATTTGGTATGTAAAACAAACTTTAACTTTAGTGTCCCGATTGACTAAAGAGGTCAAACTTCATATTTTCAAAAAGAAATGCTAGGAATAACAAGTTTTTACTTTTACGTGTTGTAACTTTCTTTTTAAAGGTACGTATGACTATATATGTTGGTGTGACCCTTGAGGTATTTCCATGTACATGAACCACTAAAGTCAGCTGATTAAAATTTAGGGGCACTTGAGTGTCACATGTAATGTTAACTCAATATTTGTCTCGATGTTTATATTTTGTATTGTTTCATGAGCTCAATACATATTGCTTGTTATTGCATAGCTACTATCGATTAAGTAAAGTATTTATTCTTGTTTCTTTATGTGTAATTGTATTTAGTTCATACCTTATGCATTTTAATGCTTAGGTAGCTAGAACACACAATAACCACATCTTCACTAGGAATGTTCAAAGGGTAAGACCCGACTCTTTTACCTAATACTCTACGCGGACCCTTTACCCTTTTAGAAAAAATGTGGACTCGAGACCCTACCCTCTAAACAATAAAAGGGTCGGGTATAAATAAGAGTTTCAATAGTCCAACCCTTTACCCTTTAAGATAATAATCACATTTTCCTTTTTGCATGTATTAGTTGCATATCTCATAAATGAATTTAATATTTGAATCCTAAAACAATTATACTTTCATTTAATAACATAGTAAAGTCTAACTTCGAAAGTTTATCAACCATTTGAATTGATGCAAACAATATTCACATTCACAAATTACATGTAGAGAAAAATTCGGTGATTTCCATATATATGTTTCCATTCAGTAGTATGACCCTTAAATTTTATTTTTCTTAGTAGTTGGGAAATTTATGATGAATCATATATGAAATACAAACCTCTCATAAATTTCATATTAATCGTGAATTTGATGTATATCTATTTAGTAAACGGGTCAAGGGTTTGAAAAAGGGTCGAACCCTTGAAACCCTTTGAGGTGAAATTTAAATATCCTTTACCTGACCCATATTATTTATCCGGGTCTAATTAAGGGTTTTAAGAGTCGGGTAACCGGGTTTCAAGGGTCCGACCCTTATCTTGCTCAACCTTAATCTTCACCTTGATGAGTTCACTTCAAGAGATATTAAGATCGAGACAAACATCCATAAGGACACGCCTAGCACCCAAAATATGTTTTTTTTTTCATTATTATTGACTATTATCTTATGGTATGTTTAAATGTGCCACCACCATATCCATGTTAGATAAATCTAAATTCTTACTTGTCTCCATACGACCTTTTACATATTTTAATCAATTGATATGTATATTGCAATTGACTTGAGATAGCTTGGGATCCTTGATTGGTGTGTAAGAGAACTTTTTCATATCTTGAGTTCTAAAGAAAAAATAACATTCTTTATGTCATATTGTTTACCTCAATTTTAAAAGACATTCGATTGAGAGGTGGAGCACGAACAACAAATCAAATAAAATTTCTAAGCATTCGACAAAATAATTACATTTGCAAAGTCACATCAACCTTTTAAATATTCGACTATATGTGAAATCAAGATCGACATGGACTAAATATAACATGCATGGCATATAACATGAACGAGTATATGCTTTTAATTTGATGCATACATATGGAAATCAAGTACCAATAAATCTCTCTTGTCAATTCACAAGGATAAGTATTCTTTAATGATGATTAAGCCCCCGCTCGATTTAATTCATTCATAACGGAACCATAAAATAAAATCATTTGTTGTTTTTATTGGATTTAATATAAATTAAAGTGTAAATCACGTCATTCATCTCGTGGTATGTTAAAACTTTAGCTTTCGGTTTTAGGTATGAGGAATTACAGCTATATATAATACTTGCTATAGTACTCTCCTTATTTTACATGTATATGTTTTTGTCTCTTGCATGGTCGATGTTAATTTCTTTTTGCTAAATTCATATTAATGTGGTTTACATAAAAAGGATGTTAGAAATCTCTTTATAGATTTATTAGATATAAGAATTTATATAAATATTAAGATGACTGAAGACATATTACTTTAGGGAGGCCCAAATGATGGTTAAAGCAAATGAAATATGCCTCAATCATATCTCAAGTTAGGAGACTAAAAGATGGAAGTCGAAAGATTCTATTATGGATGGTTATTATCATCATCGAATGTGTCCTACACTTTTGTTACTACACCCAAATAAATTTAGTGAGAATGAATTTCATTATTATAGCTTATACTAAATATATTATTACTTCAGATGTAGGTTATTTTTGAATATTTGAACCGGATTACTAGATAAACTAGGGTATAGCCCGCGTGACACGCGGGTGGAATAACATGTCACTAAATATAATCAAATTAAACATCAATTTAAACAAACATATATTTTTTTAACTATTAAAACTTGATAGAGTTACGTTGTCACTAAACACATCATCATACCAACCAAAAATTAATAGATTTACATTGTCTTAATATTAAAACTTTCAAATTACACGAAGTTAATTTGAGCATAACAACCATTACACATCAACAAAATAACCAATAATGTTTTTTGCTATTAAACCATCATCAACATCTTGAAAACTTCAACCAAAAGAAAATCACTTTCCTAACACACCTGAAAATTGTTACAACACAATAGCAAATTATATAAAATATAAACCACACAAAACAACATGTATAATAATTAGTAACATATAAACATTACTAAAGTTGTTATATGGAACCAATAAATCTTAACTTCCAAATTATAGTTATTAGAAAGTGTGAAGAGGTGTTGACCATCTACTACTTGTATTAAATCTAACAACAATATCTAAAGAATTTTATATTGAAAATGTATATTTAGAATGGTTTACTATATTTACGGTTAATCAAAATCAGTTAACAAAGACAATAATAAGTTGCTTAATTTAAAAATGAAATAATAATAAGAATAATATATAAACATTAAACTCTCTCCTTAATTATCGTTTTTATAGTCAAACGTTATAATATATTTGAATTTCAAATTAGTGAAAAATAAAATATTAGTGTAAAATAAAATATTAACATTTTTAGAAACTTCTAGAATATATTATATCTGGAAAAATAAAAGATTGATCATAAAACAAAGTATTTTTAGAACATATGATTATATACTATTATATAATTTTATTTAATATTATATAATTTCAGATCACGAATAAACACCTTAACAATCTTTTCTCATATAACAATATCTAGATAATTAGAGACTGTTAATAATATAATCGTAAGAAATTCATAATTAGTTTAATTGAGATAAATAATAAATAATAAAATATGTTGATTTTGAAAACGAAAAGGTGGCCCGATGCGTTTACCAGTTATGGGCAAACCGGTCAGTTTTAAACAATTGGAAATCCAAGGCTAGCTTTCTATAATTACCAATGTCAGACTTTAAAAACTTTGAAATCAAAAGGCTTATGCATCATTCCAAGCAGTACCATTTAAGCCACACAAAGTTGCCCATATTTCTAAAATAATAAATATAAGAAAAACATGTATTAAAAAACCATGTTTCTAATTAATGCACATATTTTAAGTTTGAAGTTGCCAATTGCCTAGTAATAGAAAACTGTAAATGAGTTCAACCAAATTCTCAAAATTAATGATATCATCATATAACATATCCAAAGATGTGAGCAAAGATTTTGGTCGATGGAAAAAGTTTGCTTTATGAGACTTACTAAACAAATATAAGAATAAATCAAATAAAGTGAAAATAATATAGTACATATATATATAGACTTACCTGAAGATTATTCATAAAGAATTCAATTGCAACATTCGTTTCACAAGGTCCATTCTACACGTTAAACCAAAAAGAACATAAAGATAATAAAATTTTGAAATGCAATTAAGTTCCAAACAAAAAATATAAATCAAGATGGAACTGTTTTTGTTATTATAATCGAATGATACAACACAACATGACTAATAGATATAGATGGTTATGCGCACCACAACCTTTGCTATGAACTAATGGAGATATTTGTGGCATCCCATCCAAATGGGTCATCTTCACCAACTCTGCGTGCCTACTACATAACAAAAAAGAAAATGGGTCATTTGGTTATTTACATTACATACATTGCAGAGGGTAGGTTATGGGGTCGAAGATGGAAATGGTGTGAAGAATTGCCTACTCATCATGTATGTTATATATTGATTGGACAATAGTTTATTTTTGTTGAAGTTCGTAACATAGAAATTGTTATAAATGAAATTTAATATTAGACGTAACAACATGCATAACTCAAGGCAATATATTTATAGATACTAACTGAATATAGATTAGAAATAATTTAGGTATAATTGTAAATTTGAAATGATATCAATTGGCATATAGTAGGTAACTGAATATTTGACTAAATAATAAGTTTGAATATAATTATAGCGGTTTATTGTAAATCTTTTTTTTCCTAAAATAAACGATTGATTATATTCAAAATGTATATTTAGAATGTATTATTATATAATAAATTTAATACTTCAATATTTAAGGTTAATCAAAATCGTTTAATATTTAATAATAATACGTTGCTTAATTTAGGAATGAAATAATAATAACAATAATAAAAAACATAATAGTTTCATTAACTATCGTTATTAAAGTTAAACCTTTAAATATGTTGGTGTATTTTGTGACCGTCGCTATGCAATTCTGACCAGCGGAGACGAAGTGGCGAAGTTAGAACAACTTCGCCATAGGCGAAGCTGGAACAACTTCGCCTACAGGACCAAGCCCAAGCCCGCGAAGTTGTTTATCTATATATATGTGTGTCTTGTTTAGGGTTTAGTATCCAGAAAGTTAGAATTTTGTGTGTTCAGTTCAATTGTCTAGAGAGAAACAGAGAGGGAGAGTCGTGTGGGACGACCCGAGGTAGAGCTCACCTCGGGTCGGCCGTGTCTTTGTTTATGTTCGGTATGTAACGTGTTATGGTTATTATATAAAAGATCTGCAGATTCGTTTATCCCGTTCGTGTGTTTGTTTATGTTTAATCGTGTTCTTCGTCTTCTACACCATTAAACGAGTCTAGGAGGATTCCGCACTCCTAGACCTCGTGCGGATCTCGTATCGATCAGCGACGTCCCGGGGGGACTTACAAGTGGTATCAGAGCCTTAGGCTCTTATGCTATGGTTCGAGATCTGCGTTTTGGTGTTTCTGGCACGTTTCTGATGCGTTTTTGGCCGAAGAGCCGCCGTAGGCGAAGTTATTGTGTTCAGGCGAAGTTGTCGCTAAAATTTTTGGGTTTTGGCGAAGTTGACTTTTTAGGCGAAGTTAATGAGGGGCGAAGTTGACTTTTAGGCGAAGTTGACTTTCAAGCGAAGTTAAAAAAAAAAATTTAAAAAAATTAAAAAAAAAAACTGTTTGGAGTTTTAGTCTGTATGGCCAGGTGTACACGATTATTGTGAGACCGAAAGTGTTGTTCCGACAACGAGTGAAACTTGGTATCTCTTGGTCTTACGTGTGAACAAATACGGGTCAACTCTGGATATGGAGTTGAAGTTGTGAATGGGATATTGATTGAAACTGGATATTGACACATATTTGGGTGTTTGTGGGCAAAGAAATTGTTGTTGTTGGAGGTTGACCAACTGAAGAATGTCAAATCGAACCGAAGGTTTTCATCATTACTGGATTGCGGTCAGAGCATAGTATTTATGTTATTTTCAAGGCGTTCGAGAATTGGCCTCTGTTACGATTTTGGAACAAGTTGGATTTAATCGGGAATTAATTTGTTTATGTTCTTGATCGTTATCCATGGTGATTGAAGATACTTCGGATTAACTAATGATCATGTGTGTTAGATTCTGTCAAGGTGGTTTTGTGATGAAATTGATCACTTGATGTTGAGTAGTTGAAGATTGAACCTTATCTTACTATATAATTCCGACGTGATGGTGAAGTTGTGGAAGGAGCCCAACTTCACGTGTTGGTGAAGTTAGAAGAACTTTACGTGTTGGTGAAGTTAGAAGAACTTCACGTGATAGGTTTAGATGATCAATTAGGCACGGAGATGCATAGTCGGAGAAGCTTACACTGAAGGGGAGATCTGATATGGAAGACGTCGGGTGATTGGTAGATTTGTGGAGTTACATGACAGTTTCAGACACAGCTGGTTGAAGGCAGGATGGATGTTGCATGTATATGTGAAGTTCAAGTTTGAAGATCATAGTGCAATCGAGTCCTACAAGAAGGAGCAAACATAAGATCATCAGTTAAGAGGGAGTCTGTTGGTGCATGTTTTGTAACATATGATCTTTTGTGTTTATTAGAATTGAGAGCAACGGTCAAAGGGGAGTCTGTTGGTGCATTTTGTGACCGTCGCTATGCAATTCTGACCAGCGGAGACGAAGTGGCGAAGTTAGAACAACTTCGCCATAGGCGAAGCTGGAACAACTTCGCCTACAGGACCAAGCCCAAGCCCGCGAAGTTGTTTATCTATATATATGTGTGTCTTGTTTAGGGTTTAGTATCCAGAAAGTTAGAATTTTGTGTGTTCAGTTCAATTGTCTAGAGAGAAACAGAGAGGGAGAGTCGTGTGGGACGACTCGAGGTAGAGCTCACCTCGGGTCGGCCGTGTCTTTGTTTATGTTCGGTATATAACGTGTTATGGTTATTATATAAAAGATCTGCAGATTCGTTTATCCCGTTCGTGTGTTTGTTTATGTTTAATCGTGTTCTTCGTCTTCTACACCATTAAACGAGTCTAGGAGGATTCCGCACTCTTAGACCTCGTGCGGATCTCGTATCGATCAGCGACGCCCCGGGGGGGCTTACAAAATATATTTGAATTTCAAATTTTTGCAAAAATGTCATTTATTATTATTATTATTATTATTATTATTATTAAATTATAAAATTCTGGAATAATAACGGATTAATTTAATGTAGATTAATATTTTTAGAAACTTCTAGAATAGATTATATTTGGAAAATCAATATTATACTTTTTTGTTTAATTTTAAAAATCATTATTATGATTTAGTAAATTTACTAGATTTATTATTCAGTAAATATTAATAAAAATTTAGAAACTTTATGATTATATACAATTATATAATTTTATTTAATATTATATAAAAACATAAAATATTTCCTTAGATATAGTTAATTTAGTCAAACCTTCAAATATAGTCAGTAATAATTTGAATTTGAATTTGAATTTCAAATTATAGTCAAAATGTCAACTAATAATAGAATCAGTTATGTACATTAATATCTTTATTAATTCTAGAATAAATTATATGTGGAAGATGAATATTATAATTTAATATGTATTTTAATTTTAATGATCAATATTATATATAGTTTAGTATATTTAGTATATTTATAATTAGTAAATGTTAATAAAAAATTAGTAATTTTATAATATTTCAGAAATATTAAATTAAAGATTAAAGATCATAACCCAATAAAACATTAAAGAGTACTGAATCAAAATTGGCCGGAAAAATATTAAAAATTGTGTAAGGCCCCGTTACCGGTGCCTCACTTTAACGTTGTGTTTACTCATTCACATAGTTCTAAATATCAGAGTTAATAAAAACATTCGCGGAATATTATAAACATTCGAACCATTACATTACATGACCATTAATCCTTGTCTTAACGAACATTCAAATTATTTTAACATAAAACATTGTCTTTAAAATATCATAACATAACACTTCATTGAGATGCCAGTGTCTTCAAATCCATGCCATGTGCTTCCCCTCAAGCAAGTTGCCTCATTCTACTCACCTGCGTGCATACTAAAAGTCAGCTACGCTGAGTGAGTTCTAGTTAATCAGGCGACATACAATACATTCACATACTGACATATGCACCCGAAGGTACATACTTCATATTTACTTACATGCTTACATACATTCGTACTTTCATCCTTTCTTTCATACTTACGTAATACTTTCATTCGTACATATACGTTTTAAAGAGCATTTCGCACTATTAACTTCGCCGATATTATTAGAGTCGGTTCCCTACATTCTCCGATACTATTAGGGTCGGTTCCCTTCATTCGCCGATACTATTAGGGTCGGTTCCCATTCGTTCGCCGATATTAATAGGGTCGGTTCCCTACATTCGTACTACTTTAACATACCTGTCCTTTACATACTTTCCTTGACAATGCGTGCAATCTCCGAAGAGCATTCACGTACCATCAACATATCATACATACATTATTCATACATCATGTATATTCATACATACATCATTCATGCGTCATACATATCAATCATATCCTTAACTTCCACCTGACGGTACATGCAATATCTGAAGATCGTTCACACACCATCAAGCAATCATCATACATAAATCATACAAGGCATACACTTACCATTCAAGTTAAGTGTATTAACTATTATATCGAGTATGCATACAGCCCCGAAAACATAATAAGAAGTGGGGCTAGAAACTCACCTCAATGCGGTTGCGTTCACCGTTACGGTTATTCCCCTCTTTAGCTGTGCATGACTAACTGTATGACAATTACGCATATTACTTACTATCATTATCCATATCGTATTTCTAATCCAATTATAACCCTCAACGAACAGGGGTCCGGGGGCAGCGCCCCTGGCAGCGGTGTCTAGGAGCAGCAGCCCTTAGCAGAGTCCAAGGGGCAGAGCCCCTGGCTGGGGTCAAGCTGCCAGGTCAGCTTGGAAAAATTTTATTTCTATTAACTGTCTTATCACATTTTCCATTAGCATTTTGAATCATTAATTAATTTGCTACTTAAAAGTTCAAGGTTTCTTTGTAATTAAATCATTCTTTTTCTACGTTCAGTGACCATTATGTCCTTTTGTTAAACTTCTAGTTCGTTACATTGCTCTTAATGAATTGGCTTATCTTAGCGAACTGGTCCATGTAGAGAATTGAACCTTTTAACGAACTGGTTATTAAACGAACTAGACCTTATAACGAACTGGTCCTTTGACAAATCAGTTCATGTAGCGAATCAGTCCATGTAACGAATGGAACCTTCCAATTCGTTATCTCTTTTAACGAATGACTATAACGAATCAAGGGTGATTCGTTATATTTTCCCTTAACAAATTGAACACGAACTGAAGCTAGTTCGCTATGCTTTCTTTAACGAATTACTTGGCGAATCACCCCTAGTTCGTTAACTCTCCATTAACGAATTAGGGTTAGGTCAAAGAATGTCAGAAAATTCTCTGACATTCCTCTAACCTCGTACCCCTTTCCGGCGCCGCCTCCGGAAAAACGTATTTTTGCATCATTTTCACCGTTTTTCGTCTTGTTCGATCCAGATCTGAGCTAGTGTCACACCCCCACTTAAGGCCTAGGCGTGCGACCCAATAGTTGGTATTGTGTTTGTATATAAATCAGAGTTACGTTTGATTTGCGGAAGTCTTATAAATTATAAGGATCAAAGTTATAATATTACAAAAGATGAAATTATAAAAGATTCATGTTTTAAGTTAACAAGATTATTTATTTTAATTACAAACCACCATTTATATATTAAGGTTTTAAACAAAAGATCCAAGCCATCGGATTCAAATATAGCACTTCGACACTCCAAGCGCTATCCTTGTTCACCTGCAAAATTTAAGAAAATACGCCAGCAACGAATGCTTGTGTACACGCTGACGCTAAAATATTTTCATTTACTTTATTACCCCTCGAGACTATGCCTGTCTCGGCCCATCGTGGCTTAGGAATAACAAAGTTAAATAACACATTTATAAATTCAAGTCTCTACTCTAGGTCACCTCAGCAAACACCACAGCGTTCGACTTAGTTAAGTCCCGTAAGTATACACAATGATCGTACTTCCCGCGGGAAAGCGTCCTACGATCAGGGTGGTGCGATGTGCCCATCGCGTACTACCACATATGTAAGAATCCAAACACACGTATACCACAGCCTGAGAGCTAGGTTTATACTTTCAGTTATAATGGTTTTAGGGACACGTAGTCCCTTGTAATCATTTTCATATAACATGTTTGACTCATTTGAAAACAAGTTTAAAAGTTTGGGGACGTATTCACCTTATCACTTTGGGATCGGCTTCAACACCGTCCGAGGGTCTTTCCCTTGCTATCTCGCACCTATAGTACGAGTATAACCATTTGTTAGTCGGATATACAATCCAGCTTAAGACCTTTAGTCTTATTTTATATCCTTTACCTCGATGAACCTTTAGTTCATAGATCTCTTTTACTTAAAAACCTTTAGTTTAAAAGTAATTATAAACCTTTAGTTTATTTATGAAACCCGACGTTTCTTTTTCTCAAAGAAACGTATTCTTTTTTTTTTTATTATTTTAGAATACTCATTATTACTTAAATAATATTTTCATAACAAAGAATATATATATCACATATACATAATATTCATATTATATCTTTATTCTTTTCTTTGTTATGTTTTCTTTTCTTTTATCGAGGTATCGAGAATAACATCGACTTAAGGTTTAAGCCGTTTATAATATTTTATATTCATTGGCGTTTTAAGCCCTACCTTAAAGGCTTAAGAAAACCCTAGTGATTCGAGCAGCACTCCAACGCCGCTTCATTTCTCGATCAACTTTTTTTCTCGACACGCAGATCAATGAACGCCAATTTTCAACACTCGTTGGCACGCTTCTCGAGACTCATTGCCATAATAACAAACGCCTTCTTGGTATGCGGGTGGAGGGTGGCACAAACTTTAAGGAATCGTTGGTACACAAAACGAGGAATCGGAGCACGTTTAGCGAGGAAATAAGGCACAAAATTCGAGGTATGATAATATGGCTAGAGAGATGTTAGAGAGAGAGAGGATGACTGATTTTGGTGTGATTGGAATGAGATCCCGGACCTGCTATTTACAGACAAAACCTGGAGTCCCATCGCGGTACGCGATGGCCTCCTGGGCACCCATCACGTACTCCGACGTAGCCCTGGCCAGTCACAATGTAGGTCTGCCACGTGTCGCCACGTGGTAGACGGTGTGCCACGTGTTGACACGTGGCGGGCGTCATGCCACGTGTGGCCATGTGTCGGGACACGTGGCAACCGGTGTGCCACATGTTGACACGTGGCGAAACTGGTGCCAGATGTGTCAGGCCACGTCATCGCGTATCGCGATGACATAAGTTAACAGCAATCGCGTATCGCTGTTGACTTCTTCTAGAAACGTTGACCAAGCCCCATCGCGTATGGCTTGTCTTCTGTCCCGCCGCGTAGCGCAATAGGAAAAGAAAACTGATTTTTCATTTTAAACCCTAAGGTTTGGAAATTTTGTCATTTCTGGTCCTTTGACTTTGGAAAGTTGACATTTTGAACTCGGAATTTTCATAATGTTACATCCTCCCCACCTTGAAATAAATCTCATCCTCGAGATTGCTTTACAAAAACAAGTGGGGGTATTTCTTTCTCATTTCCGATTCAAGTTCCCATGTATATTCGGGCCCTCTACGCGTGTCCCATTTTACTTCACAATTTTCAATGTCCTTTTTTTTTAATTTCTTCGTTTTCGAATCTTCTATTTGAATTGAACGTTCTACAAATTTTAAGTTTTCATTTATTTCGACTTCTTTTAATGGCATAGCTAAAGATTCATTGGTTAAACATTTATGCAGATTCGAAACATCGAATACATCGTGTATCCTTTGCATTTCCTCGGGCAGTCGCAATCGGTATGCCACGGTGCCGATTCGTTCAAGTACCTCAAAAGGTCCAACGAATCGAGGGCTTAACTTTCCTTTCTTACCGAAGCGAACAACGCCTCTCCAAGGCGAGACTTTCAATAATACTTTGTCACCAACATTGAACTCCAACGGCTTACGACGGACATCGGCATAACTCTTTTGGCGATCACGTGCCGTCTTAAGTCGTTCTCGGATTTGGAGAATTTTGTCGGTGGTTTCTTGGACTATCTCGGGTCCACACAATTGATTTTCTCCGGTTTCAGACCAACACACAGGCGTTCTACACTTTCGACCATATAACGCCTCAAATGGTGCGGCTTGAATACTTGTGTGATAGCTATTGTTATACGAGAATTCCATTAGGGTTAAGTGGTCATCCTAACTTCCACCTAAATCAATCACACAAGCCCGAAGCATGTCTTCCAACGTTTGGATCGTCCTTTCGCTTTGCCCATCGGTTTGCGAATGATAGGCGGTGCTAAGGTTTAGTTTTATGCCTACCGCTTGTTGGAAGCTCTTCCAGAAATGAGACGTAAAACGACTGTCTCGATCAGAGATTATAGACAGCGGTACTCCATGTAAAGCGACGATGGTGTTTACATAGATACGCGCTAATCTATCCATAGAGTATGATTCATTGATGGGTATAAAATGCGCGGACTTTGTCAATCGGTCCACGATAACCCAAATTGCGGTGTGTTGTCGAGCCGTTTTAGGGAGTTTGGTAATGAAATCCATGGTTATTAACTCCCACTTCCATACGGGAAGTTCGGGTTGCTGAAGCAATCCCGAAGGCTTTTGGTGTTCAGCCTTGACTTTCAAACATGTTAAACATTTCGCCACATGAGAAGCAACATCCCTTTTCATCCCATTCCACCAATAGTTTGATTTGAGGTTATGGTACATTTTGTCGCTTCCGGGATGCATCATATACTTGGATTTGTGAGCCTCGTTCAAAATTTTCTCACGCAAATCCCCAATGATTGGTACCCAAATTCTATTGTCGAGTCTAAGGATACCATCGTCACCCTTGACTAGCGAGTTAATGGTGTCAAAGGTGAGCCTCCTTCAAAATTTTCTCACGCAAATCCCCAATGATTGGTACCCAAATTCTATTGTCGAGTCTAAGGATACCATCATCACCCTTGACTAGCGAGTTAATGGTGTCCTTACGCTTTTCGTCAGAGATTTGGTTTTCATTAATCGCTTGAGTTTGGGCCAATTTTATTTGTTCGAAGAGGTCCACTTGGAGTTCTAGCCTCAACGCTCGGACTCTTTTTGGCTTTTCGTGTTCCTTGCGACTTAAGGCGTCAGGCACAACGTTGGCTTTGTCTTCATGGTAAACAATCTCACAATCATAGTCATTGAGTGTTTCCATCCATCGCCCTTGGCGCATTTTAAACACTTTTTGATGAAAGATATGCTTTAAGCTTTTATGATCAGTGTACACGGTGAATCTTACTCCATAGAGATAGTGCCTCCATATCTTAAGTGCAAAGATTATGGCGCCTAACTTTAGATCGTGAGTCGTATAGTTCTTTTCGTGTACTTTGAGTTGACGAGAGGCGTAGGCGATTACTTTCTTGCGTTGCATTAGTACACATACCAAACCAGAATAGGACGCGTCACTAAAGACAACAAAATCCTCAGTACCTTCTGGCAAGGCTAGGATAGGTGCTTGGGTAAATTTTTGTTTGAGTATATCGAATGCCTGTTGTTGCTTTGTTCCCCACTCATATCTGATGTTCTTTCGGGTTAAGGAGGTTAAGGGAACAAAGATTCGGGAAAAGTTTTCAATGAACCTACGGTAATAGCCGGCCAAACCTAAGAAACTTCTGACTTCGGTTGGCGATTTTGGGATCTCCAAATTAGAGATAGCTTCAATCTTAGCGGGATCGACTTGAATACCGTTTACTTTGATGATGTGACCAAGAAATTGTACTTCTTGTAACCAGAATTCGCATTTTGAAAATATAGCATACAACTTCTTGGTTCTAAGAATTTCGAGCAGAGTTCGGAGATGGATTTCATGATCATCCTTAGACTTAGAATAAATTAATATGTCGTCGATGAATACAATCACAAATTTATCCAAGTAAGGCTTACAAATTCAGTTCATCATGTCCATGAACGCGTCTGGCGCATTAGTAAGTCCGAATGGCATAACGGTGAACTCATAATAGCCATACCTTGTTCGAAAGGCGGTTTTAGGAATATCCTTGGATTGGACCTTGAGTTGGTGATAACCGGAACGAAGATCGATTTTGGAAAATAAGCTAGCACCTTGAAGTTGGTCGAAAAGATCGTCGATTCGAGGGAGTGGATAACGATTTTTTATTGTGACTTTGTTCAACGCACGATAATTGATACACATTCGCATGGATCCATCCTTCTTCTTGAAAAATAGGATTGGCGCTCCCCATGGTGACGAACTCGGTCGAATGAAACCTTTCTCCAGTAGCTCATCAAGTTGTTTCTTTAACTCCTTCATCTCGGTTGGTGCTAAGAGATACGGAGCTTTGGCGATCGGAGCGGTACCGGGAATAAGATCGATCCTAAACTCTACTTCACGATCGGGAGGAATGCCAGGAAGTTCGTCGGGAAAGATATCGGCATAGTTGGAAACTACAGGAACGTCCTTTATATCCTTTGGCTTTGACTCTTCAGTGAAGTAGGCCATGAATGCTAAGCATCCTTGATTTAAACATTTGTTTGCCCTAATCATGGAAATTATGCTAACTTGGCCAACGTCTTTATCCCCTTCTATTCGAATCGTTCGTTTATCGGGGGTTTGAAGTTCAACGGTTTTGCTATTGCAGATGATACGGGCATGGTTATCGGATAACCAATCCATACCAAGTACAATATCAAAACCAGCAAGTGCCATAAGTAAGAGTTGGATAGGCAGAATATAACCAGCTAAATGAATTTTTCCGTTTTCAAGGGCTTCGGAGATCTTAACGATTTCGCTACTAGCAGTCTCGACGCTTAGAGTTTTATCTAACTTAGTTAAAGGTTCGTTTAATAGACTACAAAATCTATAATCTATAAAACTTAAATTGGCACCCGAATCAAATAACTCTAGCATAGGTGTCGTTGACTAGAAATGTACCGGTAATGGTTTCCGGCATGTCAGCGGCTTTCTTTGTATCCTATACAAAGACTCGTGCATTTCCCTACTTGTCCTTGCCACTTCCAAGTCGCGGGTTTGTTCTTTGGGCATTCAAAACTACGTGGCCCATTTCCTTGCAATTGTAGCAAGTCATCTTCTTCCAGCAGTCGGCAGCGTCATGAACCGGTCGTTGACAATTTTCATACACTTTTGGAGGACGGAGTAAAATTGCATCGACCCTTGTGATATCTTCTACATGTCTTGCATGGCGTGGCGTTTGAATTATCGGCTTTGGTTTACGCCTTTGCCGTTGAATCGATTGTTTCCTCTAGTCCTTCTCTGGTCATTGGTTGACACAACCTTCTTATCCTCTTCCTTGTTGCGGACCATGCCGCCCATCAAATAACCAGCTAACTCCATTGCGGAGTCGGCGATTTGTGGTAAGTTAACCTTACCATGTCGCGGATTTCCCGCGGCAGTCTCCAAATATACCTCGTAACCTTGCTGGATTCAGGATTCACCAGCTGGGGAACCAGACGACAATATTCGTGAAACTTGGTGTTGTATTCACGAAGGTTCGTCCCTACGACCTTAAGATTCAGGAACATGGTTTGGATTTGGTCGGTTTCATGCATGGGACAAAATTTTCCCATCAATAATGCCTTGAACTCATCCCAGCTTAGATTGTACATCATCTCTCTCCCCTTGCTCATCATCATCGTGTTCCACCACTCAAGCACCTCTCCTTTGAACATGAGAGCGGGGTATTGAATCTTTTCTTCGTTGGTAAACTTGCTCGTTAACACAATCGTCTCCATCTTTTCAAGCCACCTCATGGTCGTGATGGCTCCTTTATCACCATGGAACTCCTTCGGTCCATAGTACTTAAAATCCTTAAACGAACACCCACTAATCTTGAGTTTCTTGAATTCTTGTCTAACTCCTACATCGGCGTTAGACTCATGAACACTTTCTTCCATATGTGAAGGTCTAGAACGAGGTTTAGAAACAGATTTTTGGGAAGGATTAACGGAATGAGAATGTTTTGAATTTCTTGATCGAGACCTAGCTATGGACTCTTCTCTAACCGCATCCTTAATCATCTTTTGTATTTTATTCATATATTTTTCGGGAATTTCTTCTTCTTGATTACCCACGGGGTCTTTCCCCTTTTCTTTTCTTATTTCTTGCTCTTTTCGTACATTCTCATTGTTATTACTTTGTTCAGACATTTTTATCGTTTTTCTTTTCGATTTATATCTGAAATTCAACAATTTTTTCTTTCTTAATACAACATTTTATTTATAACAATATATATCATAACTGATATATATTTTATTGTACAACACAAATATATATATATATATATATATATATATATATATATATATATATATATATATATATATATATATATATATAGGATTAGGTTCTTAGTGCGAGAAATGAGAGAAAAGATTATAACCAATCACAATTTTTCTTTATATTTTATGTTTATTTAAACATGAGGGTATATTAGTAAAATAATCAGGCTTATTCTTATGGTAACTAATTATTATTTAGGAGTTTCAATTCATTGTTTTAATATTTGATTTGCTTTTTATTATAACTGATTTTGTTCTTCATTATAATAAGTTGATTTCCTCTACATTTAGAAGCTTCACGAGGTCAACAGTACAAAAAATAATATGATTCAACATATTTATTCTATATTCATATTCAAAAATATCACATCTCATATTGTCTGGAGAAAAATTCAATTTTTAGTTAGAAGCAAGGTTATATTATTTTTTAAATGATTTTAAAACTAATTATCATACTATTAGAACTTTTGTACGAATTATGTTTTTAGATTTGGTTTATTTTATTTTATTTCTAATCAACTGAAATTTTTTCTCAATCAAAGTATTATTCAAATTAAAAAACGTTTTGGTAACGTGATCACATACATTAACATGAAAGATGAATTTCAATTCTATTTAAACATGTGAACTTCATAAACTTTTTGGTTTAATATTTTTCTTTCATTATGTGCTACAGACAAAAGCACATGTAACATATTTGTTGTTATTTCATATTAATTAGTTATGGTGTAGGAACAATTTGTTGCAGTGTCGGGATAATCTATTGTACTGTGAGAACAATTTTTTGTAGTGTATGAACAATTTGTTGATGTGTAAGGATAATTTGTTATAGTGTAGGTACAATTTGTTGCAGTGTTGGAATAATTTGTTGAAGTGTATAAACAATTTTTTGTAGTGTAGGAACATTTTTTGTAGGGTAGGAACAATTTTTCAAACAAAATATACATGGCAAACTTTATCCGAATTCCATAAACGGGTCATAAACACTTGACCACGTAGTTTAGCTTACATAAAAACATAATTTAAATATAATGGGGAAACATATTATCAAATGTTTTTATTCTCATTCCATTTTTATCGCCTTTCACCGTGCGTGAAATCCTGTTTTTAATCAAAGCATCCCCTATGTTGTTTGTACTTTCAAACGCCAAACGTCTTCAAATCTGTTTTCAAGGCAAAACAAAATGAATTACTTTGGTATACAACTTTTATAAAATAACTTACACTTAAATACAACACGGTAACAACTGATAAAATACCCTACACAAATGGCACTAATTATACACAATTGTATCTATCTATTTTATTTATATACTATATCAACATACCATTTACACACAAAAAAAACTATTCCACTTCAACTATAATCCAAAATGACCTACATTTATAAAAAGCCACATGCACATAACACAATTCGTAACGTTCCTTACGTATTTAATAATTACCTATGCCAAAGAAGAATTAAATTGTCATATGTTTAAGGTACACAACCGAAGATCATATTTTCATACACAAATCAGAACTATTAGGAATATACTATTCATGGATACAATACCTATACAGAGCATCATACACAACAACAAAAAAAACTATTATACCACACAAACAAATTCATAGCCAACTATAATTTACATATATAACACCTATACATACGTGTTTTAAACTAACAAATATTTTACAGAATATTCGCATTGCTTATCAAATTGTTAGTAGTGGAGCAACACAAAAGTGCATAGCAATATTCTTTAAAGCGAAACACATTATGATATAAAACTCTTAACTGATCAACTATGACGAATAAAATAAAAATACGCCTACACAAAACGGACTTTAACTACACACAATAAAATATGTATCTACACCAAAACGAGATGTAACTGTAGAAAAAGATATGTAAATGATAAACCTGCAACTACACAATAAAATATGTACCTACACAAAACGAGATGAAGTATGCAATAATATATGTACCTACACAAAACGAGATGTAAACAAAGATCTATAAATGAAAAACCTTAACTAGTGTAGGTTTAAATGAACACCATATAATTTCCCCCAATTTATATTATACAAAAAGCCGTAGGTCTTTTTTTCCAACTCAATGATTGAATCAATAAACTTATGATCAAATTCAATTTATGAATGCAAGTGAATCCAAAAATCGTGATATTTAAGTAATTCCAAACGAAAAGAAAAGCAAGCAACACTAACCCTAGATTCAAAATATGTTTCATTGACTTTTTATGTATGGAAGAATGTGGCAAGGATATTGAATGTGTGATTTAAATTCCTCTAGAGTGACTGAAGCTTCTCATAGTTAATTTTTGAAAATGGATGAACGTGATTGAATAAGAAATTGAAGGTTCTGCATAGGGATTCTTTGGAGGAATTAAAGAAGACTATTAAATGTATATGTTAGTTGTTGTAAACAATAATCGCATATGACTAATATACCCTTTTCTTTTAGTTAATGCATATATTTAATTTGAGTTTATTACATAAATGCCATTGTTATTTGTCTGCCGTTGATTACAAATGATCAATGGTCCAGATCTACTTCTCGCACTTCTCGCGTGATCCATCCCTTATATATATATATATATATAGACTTATCTTTACATAAGAACGTCTCAGCGTTCTTTATTATACATATAACATATATAACTATTTTATACACGTACTTCCATCTTGTCTCCTTCTTCATCACCTCAATCCTTTAAGAACTTTTTCACTACTTTTGTTAGCTTGTTACACTTGTGAAGAAGCTTCTCTCCCATCTTCTTCTTTTTCTTTCCTTCATCAGCCACCTTCTTCCTCCAATCATCTGTTTCGTGCAGAGCGCGGTCCAAGTGCTCTTCATACGACTATGGGACCTTGTTGGGGTATCCGTATTGCGGAGGTGGGTCGCGGTAACCCAATGTCACCATCTCGTAGTGATTCCTTGGTTCTGGATACGGAACGTCAGTCATGTCGGATGTAAGGCAAAAGAAAGCTTTAGCAGCCTTGTTCTGTTCTCGGGTCTCATCAGCTTTCTCTTGAATTGATGGAATCTCCCCTTGGAATGGTGGGAAGCTTAACGAAGCTTGGTTCTTGAGAGCTTCGAGATATTGGACATACGGATCCATAGAACCGTAGCTTGTGTTTTGGGAAGTGAGTGATCCATCCATGGATGTTGATATCTCATTGGGATTATTGGGATGCTCTTCTTCCTGTTCAGACTCTTCTTCAGGATTCTCTTCTTCTTCGGGATCCTCCTCCTCTTCTGGTTCCTCTTCTTCCATTGGTTCTTCCTCCTCTTCAGGTTCTTCCTCCTTCATATGCTAGGTGGTCTCGTTGATCATTGGGGGGATTTTGTAACTTTCGTAGGGCATCAATACCCTCATCTTGCGGGACGGCCATTCGCCATTATCGGGTTGCGAGTTGACTTCTTTGAGAGTGGAGCTTCCGGTATACCACCTTCGTTGATCAGAGTGGCATTGCATCCAGTCGGAGGATGGGGATCTTGGTTCTTCCTTTATTGGTCGGTTTGAGAGGAAGACATAGGACGGGTGTGGATTTGGTAGGTATCCAGTTGGGTAGTACTGCAGCACTTGTGATGGTTGGTATGTGGGGATCTCCGAGGGGTGGTACATCGGTACTTCTGAGGATTGATACATGGATATTATTGGTGGATGGTAGCTTGAATGCCTTGGTGGTTCATTTCCTTGTTTTGGTGGACTATCGGGAACGTCTATTGGATAGTGTCTACTTCCGGGATAGTATACCGGCTTGGTCAAGTCATGTTCTACATCTTGATCGAAGTACGCTTCATAGTAACCATCACTCATGTTGTCCTCGGGAAAAGGTTCGGCGATTCCAGCCTCTTTTGCTTTTCGTACATAATTCTCCATCCAATTTTTGAATGACAACTAATATTTATGGGTGGTTTAGAATCTGGAGGGAAAGAAAAGGTTACTAGCCTATCTTATCCCTAAGATAAATAATCAATTATATCCTATACTTGGATCGAAGCTTGGGTATTGTTTTATGATACCCAATTCGCTAAGATCGATGGCTCTGATACCAACCTGTCACACCCCCACTTAAGGCCTAGGCGTGCGACCCAATAGTTGGTATCGTGTTTGTATATAAATCAGAGTTACGTTCGATTAGGTGAAGTCTTATAAATTATAAGGATCAAAGTTATAATATTACAAAAGACGGAATTATAAAAGATTCCTGTTTTAAGTTAACAATATTATTTGTTTTAATTACAAACCACCATTTATATATTAAGGTTTTAAACAAAAGATCCGAGCCATCGGATTCAAATATAGCACTTCGACACTCCAAGAGCTATCCTTGTTCACCTGCAAAATGTAAGAAAATACGTTAGCAATGAATGCTGGTGCTGACGCTAAAATATTTCTTTTACTTTATTACCCCTTGAGACTACGCCTGCCTCGGCCCATCGTGGCTTAGGAATAACAAAGTTAAATAACATATTTATAAATTCAATTCTCTACTCTAGGTCACCTCAGCAAACACCGCAGCGTTCGACTTAGTTAAGTACCCGTAAGTATACACAATGATCGTACTTCCCGCGAGAAAGCGTCCTACGATCAGGGTGGTGCAATGTGCCCATCGCGTACTACCACATATGTATGGATCCAAACACACGTATACCACAGCCTAAGGGCTAGGTTTATACTTTCAGGTATAATAGTTTTAGGGACACGTAGTCCCTTGTAATCATTTTCATATAACATGTTTGACTCATTTGAAAACAAGTTTAAAAGTTTGGGGGCGTATTCACCTTATCACTTTGGGATCGGCTTCAACATTGTCTGAGGGTATTTCCCTTGCTATCTCGCACCTATAGTACGAGTATAACCATTTTTTAGTCGGATATACAATCCGGCTTAAGACCTTTAGTCTTATTTTATATAATTTACCTCGATGAACCGCGACGGATGCCCAGGAGGCCGTCGCGTACCGCGATGGGACTCCAGGTTTTGTCTGTAAATAGCAGGTCCGGGATCTCATTCCAATCACACCAAAATCAGTCATCCTCTCTCTCTCTAACATCTCTCTAGCCATATTATCATACGTCGAAGTTCGTGCCTTATTTCCTCGCTAAGCGTGCTCCGATTCCTCGTTTTGTGTACCAACGATTCCTCAAAGTTTGTGCCACCCTCCACCCACATACCAAGAAGGCGTTTGTTATTATGGCAATGAGTCTCGAGAAGCGTGCCAATGAGTGTTGAAGATTGGCGTTCATTGATCTGCGTGTCGAGAAAGGAGTGTCGAGAAAAAAAGTTGATCGAGAAATGAAGCGGCGTTGGAGTGCTGCTCGAATCACTAGGGTTTTCTTAAGCCTTTAAGGTAAGGCTTAAAACGCCAATGAATATAAAATATTATAAACGGCTTAAACCTAAAGTCGAGGTTATACTTGATACCTCGATAAAAGAAAAAAAACCTTAAAAAATAAAGAAAAAATATAATATTGTCTTTTGTCCCGTCGCGTAGCGCGATAGGACAAGAAAACAGATATTTCATTTTAAATCCTAAGGTTTGGAAATTTTGTCATTTCTGGTCCTTTGACTTTGAAAAGTTGACATTTTGAACTCGGAATTTTCATAATGTTACAGCTAGGGTGACCCCTAAGCTCATCTTAGGTTCGGTTTATACCCGATTCCACCCGGATCTCGTGAATTTAACGGTTTAAAGGTGTCGGCTCATCGTTTCGAAACTAGATCTTACGGGTTTAAGCTCATATAATATCATACTATCATTACCTTGGATCAGGAACGGTTTTCCTTGGTGATTTCGGCTAGAGAGAGAGAGCTAAGTGTGTGTTTTGATGGTGTATGGAATATGTGTGAAATGAAATTAAATTGGTGATTAAAGGTATATATATTTATAGATCATGGGCTTAAGCCCGTGGTCTTTCCTCCTTTCCTTCATAACCCAAGTCCATAACCCATATCCATTTACCCAACACTAGCCCGACACGTAATAACTCATATTTCATTTATTAACCGAAACTCGAGAAACGGGATGTTACAAATTGGACATAAATTATGTTTCTTAATATTTAGTAAAGAAAAAAAAATAAAAAATTGGATAGAAAAAAAAACATAAAGTAGACACAATTTTAGAACTGGACAAACAAAACAATAAAAAACTGACCGGAAAATTTTATAATTGGACAAACAAAACAATAAAAAATTGGCCGGAAAACAATTAAGAATTTGGACGGAAATTCAATTCTGAATATTCACTAAACAAAAAAATAACAAATTCACCAGAAAATCTTATTAAACATAAAAATATGCTTATAACAAAGTGGCCGAAATATATTCATCGGATATTATAATAAAACAAAGTGGCCGGAATATATTTATCGGATCTTACTATACTATTAAACCAATATGCTAAAGAATGGATTGTTAATTACCTTTAATATATTCATCGGAGAATAGATCTGTTATAAGAATCATCAATTGAGGAAAAAAAACCTTATAACATCTCCTATGACAAACGGTGAATTGAACGGAATCCAAACGATTAGAGACCTGTCCACCTATGGAATTGAAGAATAACATGGTAGATTAAAAAATAGATGGTGAATAATGTAGAAGTCGGAATATGACCGCCAGAATTAGAGTTGAATATGAGTGGTGAAATTAGGGTTAGTATGTTCGTGAAGAGGTTAGAGAGAAAAATGACTGGTTGCATTGGTTGTGGGTTATGGAAAATGGAGCGGGTTACGTATTTTAGGTTTGTGGTTAATATGACACGTGGCATCATTAAAGAGACTCTTGGAATGGAAATATGGTGAGTTGGAGGCCTAGGTGGACAAGCTAGCAGAATACTATGTGGAAGAATGTATAGCTTTAATAGTATTTAAAGATGTGTAGATGGAGCGCATTTTCCCTCTAGACCCCTCATAATAAGTCGAAACTCTTTTAAATAACATAAAGGAAAACTAAATTTGGCTATAATTTACTCGGCAATTTAGTTGATTTGAAAGTATAGAAACTCCTAACTTTTCAGGAGGAAGTTACAATATTCTTAATAATTGATGATGATATCATGCGCTTCTCTCTTTTCACTTGGTAACAGATAGGTTTGCTTGATATAATTTCCCGTTATCAAAATGGTGTTGTTCTTTTACTTATATAGTCAAGTGCTCACGCGATGCAGCGGTGTACGCGACCAATGTTAGTACACTCGTAACCTCGGTACGTGCGTAACCCGACGATGGTATGCGTTTAACGTGACATCAGGTGTGTAACCTGTGTTAATAAGCGCATCACACAATGCTTAAATGTGAGCAACCCGAAATGTATATACTATATCATCCGCGTAACGAATGCCTCATCGTGCATTACCGGTGACAAAAATCAAGAAACAAAGATGAAATGTAGAGTAATTTCAAATAAACCGCTTTTTAACACAATCCGTTATGACGCAAAACTCGTTCCGACAAAGTTTTAACCAAAAGCTCGTTTTTACCTAAACCCATCCCATCCCCGAACCAAATTAACCATCAGCCGAACCCGCCCGAATCATTGCCGGTACAAACTGGTAATCACGTAATATGTTAGTTTGAGAAGTAATAAACTATAGCAATATCATACTCAAATTAAAGAGAATAAAATGCTCGTTTTTATGGTGAAATTGTTTTAAAAAATTATTAATGTGTGAAAAAATTATGACCGTTTAAAAGTCGTGGGATAATTTGTTTAGAATAAGGGGAAATTGTGTAACTATTTTTCAAATTAGCAAAAGTTAACCAGAATTAAATGGTAAAAACTATAACTATTTTAAATAAAACTAAAAGAACCGTGTGATTAAGAGTTACAAAGATTATTTTGCCCTTCTTTAAGATAGTACCATATGCTTTGTGGGTTGTAAACTCTTAAAAATTTGCTCTTAATTTTGTCCATTGGATTCTCTTTATATATAGTATAGATTTATAATTTGTGACTTTTTTGTAACGTCTTGCTAATATTTTAAAGTTCTTGCCGCCGTTTTAAATATATATACTTCAATGACAAACTTGTAAATTTTCTGGCTTGAGTATTTCACATATTTCATATATTTATTGAGTTTTCTTTATAATAGGATGGGTGAAAAAACTATTTACTAAAATTGGTGAAATAAAAAATATTTATCAGAGGACAAATACCATAAAAAACAACATACCTTTGGTTTATTTAAGGCGAAAATCTCTCAATAGTTTTTTGCACATTAAAATCTCCACACATGTCAAATTTAAACAAAAAATTTAACATAAATTATATAATATGTTTTTCATATTTGTTTTTAAAGTGTTCACCTCATTTTGCTATATACTTTAGTTTATGATTTGTTTTAAAATACACAAATTTGTATATTTTTGTAACTTATAAAAAATACTAAGTTGTGCCTTAAAAGACCGGTGGCGTCTTAAATATACACAAAATATTGAGCAAAAATTAAAATCATTGAACGCATTCGAATTTAGAATGTTTTTATTTAAGAAACAGTGTTCAACAGTCAATACCACGAAAAAGATTATGAAAATATTGTCTACAAAGCATCCAAATTAGTAATTATTTAGCTAGTAGCTGAAGTTTATTTCAAAATTCACAAATAAACGTAGTTTAAAAATGTTCAGAGTTTGATATAATAAAAATTAGATTACAGAATAGTTTTTATGAAAATTAGGAAGCCATTTATTTGTTTTGTTTAATATTATCACTGAGAATTCCTGAATTCTGAATAAGTGATCTATATATTTATGTTATATTTTTTGTTTAAATTTGACATGTGTAAGAATTTTGATGTGTAAAAATTATTTAGAGACTTTTGCAAGAAAAAAAATTATATTGGTTTTTTTTGGTATTTACCCATAAAAGAGCAAATCCTTGTGTATTTTAATACACGTGTCTGGTTTTGATTGCTCAAACAAAACTTGTCGCCGCTTACGGATTTGCTTCAAAATGTGTCTAAGAGCATTCCCAACCCGTTCCCCATAATTATGTGAGGGGAATTGGTAATTATAGGGTGGAGTTTTAAATGGTTGTGAGTGTAAATTATAGGATGGAGAGAAAAATGTAGTGATTTTTTATAAATTTGGGGAAACAAAGTTTGTCCATATTTATTTTTTAATATTTGTTGAATTGGTTGTGAGTAGAGGAGAGAGAAAACTGTAATGATAAAAGAATAATTTAATTAAATAGGAAAACAAATTGTAGTGTTTTGTAGTATAATTATAGGGATAGGGATGTGGGACTGGCTGTGAATGCTCTAAGCCGACAAATATGACATGAACTTTTTGGGAATATTAAATAATAGGGTTATATGGAGAATCTCTCTCCTCACATGGTTTAATTTGAGAATTTTGCCTTTGTTTTTTCTATTCAATTCGAAATGGCAATCGAAGAATGACTAGAGTTAAGATATGAAAATATCAGTTAACCGTTTTTTGAATATAGATTATTAACCGTAACTGGTTATTGGTTAAACGGTCAAAACCGGTTGTTGTAAATAATCGTTACAGTTCCTAGCCAATTCATTTGCTGATTTGCTCCCGTTGGACATGTACTATATATTATTCTCATAGATCATTGTCATCTTTAGGAGAAAAACTATGGTCCATCATTCACTAGTGGAGATAACACGGGTTGATGACACTACACACTACCTTGCTGATATGATTGTTGTATACTTGTACATGATTTTGATTAATGAAAGTTCGTTTCGCTAGTAAAAAATAAATCGAGATGTTATGCCATCAAAGACTTTTTATGAATGAGGTAATGTCAAGCATATTAACTCGTACAAACAAAATCTTCAAATTAAACCCTTTACTTGAAAATCTTATTAGCATTTTAATCCTATAAAACAACTAAAATGAACACATGATCGATCTTATGTGATTTAATACCAAAGTACCGTTGACTGTACATACGATCAAAACTTAGTTAATTAGCATTTCATCTGTCAACCCTTCAAAATTTATACATAGAAACCCCTGAAACACGGGGAGAGATATTTAACTAATTATTTATAAATACTATGTACTCGGCTCGTTTCATTCACCAGTACCTTGAATCGTTATATACGAAATTTGGCATGAAAAAACAAACTTTAACTTTAGTGTACCGATTGACTAACGAGGTCAAACTTCTTTATTTCAAACAGAAATGCTAGGAATAACAAGTTTTTATCTTTTATGTGTTGTAACTTTCTTTTTAAAGGTACATATGATTATATATGTTGGTGTGACCCCTGAGGTATTTCCATGTGCATGAACCACTAAAGTCGGGTGATTAAAATTTAGGGGCACTTGAGTGTCACATGTAATGTTAACTCAATATTTGTCTCGATGTTTATATTTTGTATTGTTTCATGAGTTCAGTACATATTGCTTGTTATTGCATAGCTACTATCAATTAAGTAAAGTATTTATTCTTGTTTCTTTATGTGTAATTGTATTTAGTTCATACCTTATGCATTTTAATGCTTAGGTAGCTAGAACACACAATAACCACATCTTCACTAGGACTGTTCAAAAGGTAAGACCCGACTCTTTTACCTAATACTTTACCCGGACCCTTTACCCTTTTAGAAAGAAATGTGGACCCGAGACCCTACCCTCTAAACAATAAAAGGGTCGGGTATAAATAAGGGTTTCAAGAGTCCAACCCTTTACCCTTTAAGATAATAATCACATCTTATTTTTTGCATTTATTAGTTGCATATCTCATATATGACTTTAATATTTGAATCCTAGAACAATTATACTTTAATTTAATAACATAGTAAAGTCTAACTTCGAAAGTTTATCAACCATTTGAATTGATGCAACCAATATTCACATTCACAAATTACATGTAGAGAACAATTCGGTGATTTCCATATATATGTTTCCATTCAGTAGTGTGACCCTTTAATTTTATTTTTCTTAGTAGTTGGGAAATTTATGATGAATCATATATGAAATACAAACCTCTCATAAATTTTATATTAATCGTGAATTTGATGTATATCTATTTAGTAAACGGGTCAAGGGTTTGAAAATGGGTCGAACCCTTGAAACCCTTTTACCCTTTGAGGTGAAATTTAAATATCCTTTACCCGACCCATATTATTTATTCGGGTCTAATTAAGGGTTTTAAGAGTCGGGTAACCAGGTTTCAAGGGTCCGACCCTTATCTTGCTCACCCCTAATCTTCACCTTGATGAGTTCACTTCAAGAGATATTAACATCGAGACAAATATCCATAAGGACACGCCTAGCACCCAAAATATGTTTTTTCCATTATTATTGACTATTATCTTATGGTGTTTAAATGTGCCACCACCATATCCATGTTAGATAACTCTAAATTTTTACTTGTCTCCATACGACCTTTTACATATTTTAAACAATTGACATGTATATTGCAATAGACTTGAGATAGCTTGGGGTACTTGATTGGTGTGTAAGAGAACTTTTTCATATCCTGAGTTCTAAAGAAAAAATAACATTATCTTTATGTCATATTGTTTACCTCAACTTTAAAAGAAATTCGATTGAGACGTGGAGCACGAACAACAAATCAAATAAAATTTCTAAGCATTCGACAAAATAATTACATTTGCAAAGTCACATCTACCTTTTAAATATTTGACTATATGTGAAATCAACATCGACATGGAATAAATATAACATGCATGGCATATAACATGAACGAGTATATGCTTTTAATTTGATGCATACATATGGAAATCAAGTACCAATAAATCTCTCTTGTCAATTCACAAGGATAAGTATTCTCTAATGATAATTACCAACCCCCGCTCGATTTAATTCATTCATAACATAACCATAAAATAAAATCATTTGTCGTTTTTATTGGATTTAATATAAATTAAAGTGTAAATCACATCATTCATCTCGTGGTATGTTAAAACTTTAGCTTTCGGTTTTAGGTATGAGGAATTACAGCTATATATAATACTTGCTGTAATACTCTCCTTATTTTACATGTATATGTTTTTGTCTCTTGCATGGTCGATGTTAATTTCTTTTGCTAAATTCATATTAATGTGGTTTACATAAAAAGGATGTTAGAAATCTCTTTATAGATTTATTAGATATAAGGATTTATATAAATACTAAGATGACTGATGACATATTACTTTTGGGTTAAAGCAAATGTAATATGTCTCAATCATATCTCAAGTTAGGAGACTAAAAGATGGAAGTCGAAAGATTTTATTATGGATGGTTATTATCATCATCGAATTTGTCCTACACTTTTGTTACTACACCTAAATAATTTAGTGAGAATGAATTTAATTATTATAGCTAATACTAAAAATATTATTACTTCAGATGTAGGTTATTTTTGAAGATTTGAACCGGATTACTAGATAAATGTGTAGATGGAGCGCATTTTCCCTCTAGACCCCTCATAATAAGTCGAAACTCCTTTAAATAACATAAAGGAAAACTAAAGTTGGGTATAATTTACTCGACAATTTGGTTGATTTGAAAGTATAGAAACTCCTAACTTTTCAGGAGGGAGTTACAATATTCTTAATAATTGATGATGATATCATGCGCTTCTCTCTTTTCACTTGGTAACAGATAGGTTTGCTTAATATAATTTCCCGTTATCAAAATGGTGTGGTTCTCTTACTTATATAGTCAGGTGCCCGCGTGATGCAGCGGTGTACGCGACCAATGTTAGTACACTCGTAACCTCGGTACGTGCGTAACCCGACGATGGTATGTGTTTAACGTGACATCAGGTGTGTAACCATTGTTAATAAGCGCATCACACAATGCCTAAATGTGAGCAGCCCGATATGTTATACTATATCATCCGCGTAACGAATGCCTGAGCGTGCATTACCGGTGACAAAAATCAAGAAACACAGATGAAATGTAGAGTAATTTCAAATAAACCGCTTTTTAACAAAACCCATTTTGACGCAAAACTCGTTGTAACATCCCGAAATTTCTAAGAATAAATAATTAATATATTATTTATTTAATAGGGAAAAGTTTACTTAAGTTAGTAGAGAAATAAAATAATAAAGATGGAAAGATAAGTAGGCTAATTAGATGGAATTAATTATGGATCAAAAAGGAAAGATGAGTTTAAGGTACATGGATTAAGAGAGTATAAATACCTCTTAAAACCCTAAACCTTTCCATTTTCATACAACTCCACACCATAGTCTACACCATCAAAACACACACTTAACCCAATTCCGGTTTTTGAGAAAACCACCCACAAAGACACAAAGATTCCCGGAGATCTAGCCGTCGGGTCGGTCTCAAATTTTAACTGAGTGTTCACGGTATAAAAATAAAGATTCCCACCGATCTTCGATCTTCGATCAGAGGTCGGTAAGTACGGCTTTTATCAGCAAAACCATAGCAGCTCAAAAGTGAAGATTCCAGTGACTGTTCAGCTGTTCCGGCGACTGTAGCGGCGGTTTCCGGCGAAGTTGAGCTGGTGGGTTTGTAGATCGGGACGAGACAGTTTCGTGGCCGCTTGAATCACTCAAATCAGAGTTCGTTTGATATGATTTTGAGCCTCTCGAGTGATTTCAAACAAAAACCTCAAAGGTACGTTTTTGCTAAAAAGGTTTACTTTTCATGAACGGATTTACATGAAAATCGGTAGGATGATAGATCGGGTCAAGATTATTGATAAAGTAATGAACTTGATAATAAAAGGGTTAGTTGGTTCGTTTCGGGTAAAACGAGTAGTGTTCGGTTTGTGAAAAGAACGAGTAAACGAAGTCGGTTTTGCATGAAACTTAGTAGGATAGTAAATCGGACCTTATTATGTGATAAAGTTGCAAACTTGATATTAAAAATGAACTTAACGAATCTGCGGTTATGAACGGCTCGATAAAGAAATTCCTAAATCTAGTTTTGAACGTTTAAAGCCTAAAGGTCCAAACCTTACGATATCCCGGGGCAAGTCTTATCTGAAAATGGCTATGGGATATCGTAATAATACTAAGCCTAATAATACTCGAGGAAGGAAGGTACCGAGCCCTAATAATACTCGAGGAAGGAAGGTACCGAGCCCTAATAATACTCGAGGATGTAGGGCGTAATGTTCTTTATAACGTAAGATATGAATTTAAGTAAGTATGAATAAAAATATGAAAGTATGAATGAAAGTATGTAAGTATGTATGTGTTGTATATTGTATGATTAACTAGAACTCACTCAGCGTAGCTGACTTTTAGTATGCACGCAGGTGAGTAGGATGAGACAGCTAGCTTGAGCGGGATACATGGCAAAAGAATAAGAGGCTGGCATCTGGAAGACTTGTGATGTTTTTATGTTTAATGTTTTTATAAAATGAAAGACAAGATGTTGGTTTAAGGTAAGTCATGAAATGTTATGAAGGTTTAATGAAAGTTTTATATTCCGCGTAAAGTTTTAATTAACTCTGATATTTAGAACTGTGTTTATAAGTAAATCCAACATCCAATGTAGGGAACCGGTAACGGGGCCTTACAAGTTGGTATCAGAGCAAAGTTCGAGAGATTTAAGCATACTACATGCTTAGACTCGAACAGAGAAAGTGATTTAAGTAAGAAAAGAAAGAAGATGCCAGTTCAAGATAGCCATGTGTCACTCAAGCAAACTCGGTAAAGGTAAAGTATATGATTAATTTCATGTATAATGTAAGAATGTGTAAGGAAGTTAGCTTAATTGTTATAGAAAGAATATTTGAATGTTAGCTTAACTGCTGCTTAACTGCTAAAGAAAGAATGTGTGTATGCTAGCATAAATGCTAGAGATAAGGATGTAGGTTTTATGTATGTTATGATTGTGTGAGAAGTAGAAACTAGCACAAGTGAAATCACAAAGGGAAATATGTAGAACCTGAGGAGTAATGTAAAGAGTTAATTACACTTGGTCACTGTCATTAACTACTTACCTTACGAATCATGTGCTAAATAATTCCTAGAGTGATAACGTTTGTGTTTCCTTAGAGATAAGATAGATGAATTACAAAGGGACGAGCGCGAAGAGGTCGTACTGGACGCTGTGGTAAGACACGTGCTAACCAGACACCTGTTGAAGTAGGTGTGACAAGGAAATATACAAAAACAATAGGACTTCGACTTTAGGAAGTAAAGAAGAAGGATCACGCCTGGAGCTTGTAATCATATACACCAAGGGAGTTGCTCAAAAGTTTCGCACTACAATGCCAACAATGTTCGCCGAAGCATCAAATGTAGCCCGAACTGTGAAGTCCAAATGGAAGTAGCTTGAAAGAAACAGAGATAAGCCAACTAGAATGAGTCAAGACAGGTAGTATGTCTGCAATAGTTAACTCCATAGAGGAACTTGCTGGGATCGTGAGTAACAAAGCGAATGACGAGAAGGTAGAGATGATCGAGAAGGACGGGTGAAAGTCGAGGCATCTTAATTGAAAAGGAATGAAAGTACGAGACTACATAGTTTAGAAAATATGAAAGAAGACGTTAAGAATAATGTAGTTGTGTGCCTGATACTTTATGGAAGAGACCACTAGCTATACTTTCGTCAAAGTATGAGAATGGTTAAGAATTGTAAGGTAGACATAGAAGGACGTGAGTTCCTTTCTACTCTTTATGATTGACCTTAAAAGAGTTTGATGTCGTTTGGGAATGGATTTGACGTCTGAGTTAAAGATCGTATAGCATGTAAGAGTAAGTTGATAAGGTTTACGTCATTGGATGGCGGTACAGTGACGGTTTATGGTAATAAGGAAAGTCAAGGCCTAACGTCATTCCAATGATAGAAGCTAAAGGTTTGTTAAAGCGAGGGTGCAGTGCCTACCTGGCGTATGTTGTCAAAGCTACAGCCGACACGAAAGAAATGAAAGATGTTCCTGTAGTGTGTGACTAACCCGAAGTGTTCCCGTATGACCTTCCGGGGTTACCACTAGAACGAAAGGTAGGATTCCAGATAGAGTTAATACCAGGAGCACAGCCCGTCGCGAAAGCACCTTACCGCCTGGTGCCCTCCAAGATGAAAGAGTTAATGTCCCGACTACAAGAACTCCTCGACGAAGGTGTTTTGTGCCGAGAATTTCTCTACGGGGTGTACCAGTGATGTTCGTGAAGGACAAAGACGGAAGTATGAGAATGTGTATAGATTTCTACTAGTTGAACAAGCTTACTGTGAAGAATAGATATTTGTTGCCACAGATTGATAATTTGTTTGATCAAATGCACGGTGCGAGTTGGTCCTCGCAAATAGACCTCAGAGCGGGCTATTAACAGTTGAAAGTGAAAGAGGCAGACATCCCTAAGACAACGTTTCCGACACGATATGGACACTAAGAATTTCTCGTGATATCGTGTGGATTGAAGAATGCTCCAGCAACATATATGCTTATGATGAATAGGGCGTGTCATCCGATCTTGGACAAATCTGACATTTGATTTTGTTGATGATAATATTGAAATATTCAAGGAATAAGTCCGATCATGCTGAACACTTGAGAGAAGTGTTGGAGACGCTGACGAAAGAGTAATTGTATGCTAGCTTTTCAAGGTGCACCATTGATACATGGATACCTCTTCAAGTAGAAAGAACAGAATACGAGGCAAGAAGATGGGCAAGGCTGATAAAGGATTATGATCGTGAAATGAAGTATTATCCCGGAGAGGCTAACGAGGTCACTGACGCACTAAATCGTAAAGGTGGAGAGGTTATCACGACAATTAAGTCGTATAAATTAGTTAGTACTTTGGATTGCATGAGCGAGATCCACGAGGTACAGCTAAAAGTTATAAAGGATGAGAGCAAGTTGAAAAATAAATGAATTCTCTAGTTACACCGAGAGTTGAAAGATAATACTTATGATGTGAAAATCATATTTGGTCGCCTGAGGATTCCACGTCATGGATATCTTCGAGGCCAAATCCTAGATGAAGGTCATAAGTCTAGATGTCGGTTATAATGAAGGCGTATACTAATAGAAGTGAAACGTTTAAGTAGAAGTCAAATAAAGATGAGTTCATGGTATGTGACAGCTGTGGATAGACATGATACTTTGCCTACACGGATAAGAACAACCCCAAGTGTTACGAATGTGGAGCCGATGGTCACACCGCAAGAGGATGCTAGAAACCAGGGACAAAAGGTGGAAAGACATGCGAGGAAAGCGTAAATATGGTTTAGATTTATGTCTACCTGAATTGAGTCTTGACACAAATGATTAGTGTGTAATTGATAATTATGTGATCACGGAAGGGAAGTCCTATGGAATGGAAAGGATAGGAGGGTATTATAAACGAAGGTCAAGACGTACCCGAAGGGAAGTTAGGTAAGGTAATTGGTTAAGGTAAGATCAGGCAGCCTGATATGCAACGGCAAACAACAACGGATTCATAGGACAACGTGAGACTTGATTAGTCAAGAAAAGGAAGATGTATCATCATGGACTTCATGATCAAGCTACCTTAGACAGCTATAACTCATGAACCCTACGTGTTGATACAGAGTTGAGAATGAAAGAAGGTTTAAGTGTAACTTAAGGAGTTCTCCAACAAGTTATGCAATGGATGTACTCAAGGATTGCAAGAAGTGTTCTACCTTAAGGGATGGACAAAGGGGTTTCAAGAAATAATCATTAAGGAGGAACTATGAGTGCTTCCTTACGTTTTGAATGAGGTGTAAAGGTACTAAATAAATATAGCCAAACTAGTTTAACACGTTTATATCTCATTTTTTGAACTTTGAAGTCGTGTAAAGTAACCTTTTTATAAAAAAAATGTGAAATTCATATAATCCCATTCTATTGTAGTTTTGACTAAGGTTGTCAAAACATGTCAGACACGACACAATAATACACGATGCTCTGTGGTACTAAACACAAACACGACACGAAAACTAATCGTATCGTTTTTTCCCAACACGAGCTTGTTTAGTAACAAGTTAACATGTTAATACATTTTAAGAGATTTTTTTAAGACACAATGAATTATACATATATAATGAAATAAAAAGTTTCTAAATGAGCATAAAAGTCTTAATAGTACATAATTCATAACATATTTGAAACATGAAAACCACAGTTTTGTAACATACTTAAAATAGAAAATCATAGAAGCAAATAATAATATCCATTAAAAATATAATATCGGGTCTGACAAGTAGGAGTGAAACAACGTATGTAATTATGACCCTATAGGTTTAGGACTTTAGGAGTGTATATTAAGTTTTTTAATTAGAAATCTAAACAGGTGGTTAACAGGTCTTTAACCTGTTAGGACACAAATTTAAACATATCAACCTATTTAAAACACAAAACTTGTTAAAACCTGTGTCCTGTTAACAAGTCCGTGTCAAAACTTGACAGTGTTTGAACTCGCAATGAAATAGAAAACTGCAAGATCTATCCCTGATTGTTCACCATAGCCTTATATATGCAGTTACAATAAGTTTTACAATTTAAACGGTCAAAACCGGTTGTTGCGAATAATCGTTACATATCACTGATGGAAATCAAGTGATCTTGGAGTGGAATACAAGAACGGTTTCGGAGGAATTTGTATGGACTTCAAATCCCCTTCTAACATATCCAACACCTTACTCATTGATGGTCTGCTTGCAGGATCACTTTGTGTGCACCATAAGCTTACCAACACCATCTTATTCGCTACTTCTTTATCGTGCGCGTCTAAAACGCCACTTAGTCCAAGATCTTTGTTAGACATAACTTGTCTATACACGAAATCAAAAAAGTACATGTTACTAGTCCCATCATCTTCAACCACCACATTCCTCCGCCCGCCCACCATCTCTAACACCATCATCCCGTAGCTGTACACATCTGATTTGTGGGACACAACTCCAAAGTTCCTAGAAAATACTTCGGGTGCAATATAACCAGGTGTCCCTCGCATACCTGACATAGATACAACACTTCTTTTTTCTGTGCATAGCTTCGCAAGCCCAAAATCGGATATTTTAGGACATAAATCTTCGTCTAAAAGAATATTATGCGGCTTTATGTCAAAATGCAAAATTCTAGTGTTACAACCGCGATGCAAGTACTCTAGTCCTCTAGCAATGCCGACTGTAATATCGTACAACTTCTTCCATTCTAGCTGAGTACTTGTTGCTGAACTTGGATCATGAATAAATTTCTCGAGTGATCCGTTAGGCATATATTCATAAATCACAGCTCTATGACGACCCTCGAAACAGAAGCCTAATAGACTTACTATGTTCACATGACAAGTCTTGCTAATGCTTGCAAGCTCATTGACCAGATCTTGTCCGCTACCTTTTAGCTCGTTTAAAACTTTGACTGCGACTTCGTTGCCATTTTGTAACTTACCTCGGTATACAGAACCGTAACCTCCTTCGCCTATTTTTAATTTGAAGGAGTCGGTCATTTTTTTCATATGTGAATAAGAGTAACGTTTCGGAGCTAGAGATTCATGATTCTTGATGATGGCTTCTATGTTGGAATAGTTTTCAGCATCATGCCTTGAGAAGATTTTGAATCTAGAGCATAAGACTAGCAGGATGAATATAATAACAGTTCCGACCGCTATGGTTGCTGCAAGCAACAATCATTGAAATCAGGGAACATGTATAGACATAAGTGTAGATAATCATAATTCATAAACATAAAGGATTTTACCTAGTGCGGATTTTATCACGATGTTTCTCTGTTTCTCTGCATAAGAAGTCATTATCAGCTCTAACTTTAAAAAACATACTACACACATCATATTCATGCTTGTTATATCCGAAGAACAAATAAGAGTCTTTAATCACCTTTCTTGGTGTTGCGGCTGTTGTAATCACATCTAAACTCTTGGCTCCCTTTCGAACATTGCCCTCCTCTCCTGTAGCAATCCTGACACCTGTCAGATACTTGCACAACAATATTAAGGTCCGAGGTCAACAGTTTAAACAGGTTGTTGAAATCTGTTGCATTAATCGAAAGCATAGACGGAGGATTTCCTGGCAAAACAGCCACTGAGCAGAGAGGTGGTAGATTGATGTTGGTTGAAATATAGCCATTTGAGTATGTGTAATAATAGTTATAGTCAACACAACTATCAAACACATAATATTCACCTGCTGGGCTAAAATACCCGTCGACTTGTTCACCAAGTCCTGGACTCTTTAAACATCTTAACACGGGAAAGGTTGGAGAGACGCTATAAAAGATAGAGGATGAACCGGGAGGAAATATGTACGTCAGCGAATCGCAACTATTATTATCTATTTGATTTGCATAAAAGTTGTCTCGAACAAGAACAAAATCACTACTGCCCGGCATGACCCGCACAAGATCATACGGCGGGTAGTCTTGTTTCAACAGAATCTTTGGAACTGGTTGATTACAATCAACCTCACACAATCCACATGCTGAGTTACCAGATGTGTAAAATGGGAAGCTCAAGTAGCCAAGGTTTGAACACAAAAAAGAGGCGGGACAAATGGGTCGGGAACTGTTTCCTTCATCTTGTGATGAAACAGGATGCACGCTATGAGATAGAACAAATAAGATCAAAAGAATGGAATGCTTAATTTCCATTACTAAGTTTTGAACTAGAACAAATAAGATCATGTTCTACAAAAATGCTTATGATGTAATTTTTAAGAAAGTCAAGCCACACCCTTTATCCATAGTCAAACATACTTTTCATAATGTTTAATAATGAAAGGTCAATGTTCTAGACTTGGTACTCAAAGAACAAAACGACTACGAATTTGTATGTGTGTGTCACACATTCATCTGTCTTATCAAAAGAGACCTGTATGCCTGTTGTTGAACTTGAACGCAAGCTTAGTAGAGTGTTGGTTCAGCTTTAGTTTAACTTCACTTCAGGTTTGAATATGGATTTCCAGCAGTAATTTGAATATTTATGATTAGCTTTTGATTGGGTATATATTTAATTTTTTTATTTTTTTTAAATATTATTAAAGAAAATGATCCAATTACGATAGAGAGATAGATAAGTGGGTAACAAGCTACGCCGCCACCCCTTTTGAACGGCAGTGTTCATGTTTAAAATTTGTTTCTATGACATTGATCATGTTTAGAATTTGTTTTCAATGGTAATTTCCTAATTGGTAAACGCCAAAATGGTCAACAACTTTGGTCAATAATGATGGTTGTTGACTTGTTGAGGAACATCTGTCACTCTCAAGAATACCAGTCATGCCTTCAATAAAAATACATGAACATTAATAATAATTAAAAAATATATACAGCCGATAATTTATGAGTGTTACACAAAGATTACAAAAATGAATGGTTTATACTTCACATAAAAGATAATGTTTTATAAAAAATATTTAAAAAAAGAACTATTGCTAAACAACATAGAAATAAAATGCTACAAAATAAATGATTCTTAGTCTGTAAATAACATGGCCAGTCACAGAAAATAAACTAACCATATTAAACACATCAAAATTTGTAGCAAAATTGAAAGGATGCTGAAAGATTAAACTGTAAGTAAACTAATCCATAGGGTCCCAGAAAATTAAAGCTCAAGGGTACAAACATGGTTTCAAATCCTACTACCAAAACACCATCTTTCAATAACTTAAAACAAAAAAACAATCACTAAATTGAAAACAATAACCTAGATCAGATCAGCAACATTGGACGGCAACTCCTCGACGACAACATTGTAGAACTTTTGAATGTCACCAAGCATCTTCTCATCATCATTTGTCACAAAGTTGATAGCCACACCTTTTCTTCCAAACCGTCCACTACGCCCGATACGGTGAAGATAATTCTCCGGTTGGGTTGGAAGATCATAGTTTATCACAAGTGAAACTTGTTGAACATCAATACCACGTGCCAGCAAATCAGTGGTGATGAGCACGCGAGAAGAACCAGACCTAAACTCCCGCATGATGATGTCACGTGTGTTCTGGTCCATGTCACCGTGTGTGGCTGACACTGTGTGGTCCCGGCCTCTCATCTTGTCGGTCAACCAGTCAACCTTCCTTCGTGTGTTCACAAAGATTACACTTTGTGTGATTGCTAGTGTCTCGTAAAGGTCACAAAGTGTTTCAAGCTTCCAGTCTTCTTTCTCCACGTTAACGTAGAATTGTTTGATACCTTCTAACGTGAGTTCATCACGCTTCACGAGAATCCTAACCGGTTTGTTCATGAACTTTCTAGTGATTTCCAAAGCTTCCGGTGGCATTGTTGCAGAAAACACTCCAACTTGAACCTTAGATGGCAACAACTGAAAGATATCATAGATCTGCAACCAAAAGAAACAATAATAGATTAATAGGTAACAAAAATAATAATAATAATAATAATAACAAAATCATATACCTGATCTTTAAAACCTCTTGAAAGCATTTCATCAGCCTCATCAAGAACAAACATTTTGATGTAATCAGAACGAAGGGACTGTCGGCGCAACATGTCAAAAACACGCCCAGGTGTACCGACAACAGCGTGGACCCCAGCTGAGAGGATGCGTTGGTCCTCACGAACACTGGTCCCGCCAACACAAGCGTGGACCTTAACACCAAGATAGTCACCAAGAGCCCGCATGACTTTCTCAATTTGTTGTGCAAGTTCACGAGTTGGTGCTAAAACCAAAGCCTGGCACTCGACGACATTGTAATCAAGTTGTTGGAGAATGCCTGAGCAAAAAGTGGCGGTTTTTCCAGTCCCGGATTGTGCTTGTTGAATTACATCAAGACCCTTGGTGAATGGCACAATTCCCCTTTGCTGAATTGCTGATGGTTTCTCAAAACCTGCATCAAAATCAAACGGTAAGTTGCAATAATACACCATTTTTAATAACTTTTAATTAATATTTAGTATTTACTAGACTTACCATATGCGTATATGCCTCTCAAAAGATTCTCTTGTAGACCCATAGCATCAAAGCTATCATAAACCTCATCATAAGATGTGAAGAAATCCTGCCCATCAGCAGAAAGCCTGCAACATTGGTAAAAGAAAGAGATATATAATCACTACAGTCTAAGCATGAACAAAATAATTCTCGTGAATAATTAAAAGAATATCAAATATTGGAAGCTTACAAATCATTCATTTTAGAGTCAAAATGTCGAGTGTCAAATTGCGATCCTTCTGATGCTGCGCCCGCCATGACTACAAATAAACAACAATTACTTTTAAGTGACTGAACATACTTTTTTCTTGGACATCATTCATAATTTAAACTTAAAGCAACGATATTCATTATCGGCTTGTCATTACATATTGTTGACTTTGGTCCACGGTACTGAAAACTATATCAGACATGTAAATAATAAAAGCACAAGCTCAAAACAGGAACAAGATTGTCACTGGCCACTGCTGTAAAAACCATGATACAAGCAAGCATCTATATACCATACAACACAAATCATATGGAAAACATACACACACTCCCATGCACAAGAAAAGCTGAATTCAAGTAAAAAGTTAAAACCTTGTGGCGATTCAATTACTCTTTCAGTGCACTGACGATAAATATCTCAGAAGAAAATTTGCATATTTTGTTGATTGAGAAACAAAATTACAGTAAATGAATAGCATTTGCAGATGCAAAACGCACACTCGAAAGCATCCCTAGGTCAGTCAAAACCCAGATATAAAATCAAATGCGTTTCGATCTAGACTTAGAGTGTATTTGACTATACATACATTCTCATAACATAAGATAAAGAAAGGTGAAAAGTGAACTGATAGAATACAAAAAAAAGCATACATAAGAAAAGATATAGAATCAAAGTGTTGTTTGTTGTGATACCTGAAGAAGAGTAAATGTGTGTTGTTTAATTGGTTAGGGTTTTGTTTCTTTGTTTGTTTTCCCAAACTCATCGACGCCGCGGAGTTGAGGAACAAGGAGAAGAAGATGTGTGTTTGTTTGTTTGTTTTACCCGGTGGCGTCCTGATGTATGTACATATCGGAGGACTCACTTGCCCTACTTTTCCTATTTTCTTCTTCTTTGACCATTTTGCCCTTATACCACATCTACATGGATTTTTATTTATCGGGACCGGTTGAGTGTGTTTGGTTCACTTAAAAATTAACACACATATTTGAATGATTTATTATGAATCTATTAAATGAGTAAATTTTAAAAACATGCTTACTGATTTAGAGGCTACCACTTCAACGGTAGCAGCACTTATTGACTCAACAAAAACGGAAAAAAAAAACTATTTTTCATAATTGTTTGTATTCGTTCAAACATTTTGTTTCGTATTCATTATCGCTTTCTTCCAGTTACAAATAGAGGTGCACAAACCAGTTTAAAACATAAAATTGGGTTGGTTTGATCAACATAAATCAAAACCGGTTATGATCGGTTTTGGTTCGGGTTGAAACCGGTTTCTTGACATGTTACGATCGGTTTTGGTTTTGACCATTTTCGTTCGGTTAACCGGTTTCAGTGGAGAAAATATAAACTAGTTTCTACATAATCGGTTTGGTTTCAACCGGGTCAATTCGGTTAACTGGTTCTTTTACCCACCTCTAGTAGGATCGGTTTTGTCATTCAAAAAGGGGTGGCGGCGCAGCTTGTTGCCCGCTTACCTGCCTCTCTATGATAATTGAATCCTTTTTTTAGTATATTAATAGTTAATTACAAACACTCACAAACATAAGAAATAAATAACAAGTCCCTAAAATTTGAGAAATGAAAAGGCCGTCATCAAATATCAAGATTAGTGGAACTTACTACCTTATTAAGGAAACATTTCAAAAACAAAAACAAAAGTCCAACGAAACCATATGCCAAACTATCAAACTAACAAACAAATGTGTATAATGAATTTTATTCATAGTATAATCTTGATACAAACACGATTCTCTCTTACATGTTCTACCTTGAATATGATAGAAAACAAGATCATCAAAACTCAAGTTGTAGTAAGACGCTACACACTTGTACCAGAGACAAAGGGTTTGAGAGAAACTCTAAAATGAGATGTCTAGAATGAACGTAACAATGAAACTATAAGCCATTATACGCTTGAGACTTTTCATAATCGTCACGAATACCTCCTTCAGCAACTCCACGTGTTTATCCTTTTAGCATAAGCACTTCAACTTGACAAATACTATATAACTCACTCACACAAACTATTAAAAAAATATATATCAAAAGACACGTTATTAAAACACAACTACATAAAAGTTTAATTAAAAAGAAACGTAAACTTGTATGTTTAACATTCCCTCCTAATTCATTTCTTAAACAAATCAACAAAACACAACTGACCACAAACATAATCATGTTGTTTTAATTGCAAACACTATAAAAAAATTGACGGTATCACTTTTTTCGATCCTATACAACCTTGACATGTCAATTTTTCTCAAAAAAAGGTATAAGTTAATTTCACAATACATAGGCATATCATTTATTCGTTAAACCTTTTCATCGTCAAACCCTAATTTAATTTATCTTCGAGTTAAGTGCCACATTAGTACCTGTGGTTTGGCCAACTACGCAACTTTAGTACCTAAACATTATTTTGTGCAACTAGCTATCCCATCTTCAAAAAACTTGTCATTTTAGTACTTTTTGCTAACCCCGTTAATTTTTCTCGTTAAGTCATGGGTAAACTTATAATTTCAATTATTTTATCACAAACTCAAAAAGAGTTAAGTGCCACTTTAGTACCTGTGGTTTGGTCTACGCAACTTTAGTACATAAACTTTATTTTGTGCAACTAGCTACCCCAGCTTCAAAAAACTTGCCATTTTAGTACTTTTTGCTAACCCCGTTAATTTTTTCTCGTTAAGTCAGGGGTAAACTTGTAATTTCAATTATTTATCATAAACTCAAAAAAATATGTGGTGACAGGGACTTGAACTCGCGCCTATAGTTTTTACAATGTTTTAACGAGGGATGCACTAGCCAGTAGGACAAGTGACTGACTTGTTCGGAATACTTTTATAGTCAAGTTTGAAAGACCCCCAAATCCTCATAAACCATAGAAATGTCAAAATTGGTCATAGCTGATCATGCAACTAGTTACACCAACACAATTGGGCCCAATTCCGCCCTCCGATTTCGTCAATCAGAGCTGTTAATCCCCTGCTTAATCAGGTCAATGCACTGCACATATTGTATAGCAGATTTTGGGTTGGAATTCAACATGAAAATTAACCAGTGACCAGAGCTGAGATGGCCAGAATCCCGCCGGTATTGAGATAGGGGCAGAAGCCGGAAAACGAAAGAGAAAAGGGGTGGGGGCTGTTTAGTTTAAGATTTGACACCATCGGTCCCTAGGATTTTCAAATGTTTAAAACTAAACAAAACATTTACAAAAGGGGGGATTTGATTAAATGAAGAGCTAAGTGCCATTTTAGTACATGTAGTTTGGCCAACTACGCAACTTTAGTACCTAAAACTTTAGGTACTAAAGTTGCGTAGTTGGCCAAACTACATGTACTAAAATGACACTTAACTCCTAAATGAATTAATAAAATAACTGAAATTACAAGTTTACCTTGACTTAATGAGAAAAAATTAACGGGGTTAGCCAAAAATACTAAAATGGCAAGTTTATTGAAATTGAGGTAGCCAGTTGCACAAAATAAAGTTTAGGTACTAAAGTTGCGTAGTTGGCTAAACCACAGGTACTAAAATGACATTTAACTCTTTATCATTTCTACATATTCTCCTTCGTCGGTGTATCATCTCTATCACCGGTTAACTTGCAATTGCCACCCATCATAGTCAATCTCCTCTCTCATGCATCAACCACCCTTTTTCATAAGACGGGTATTTATGTTTATGTTTGTTCGTTTAAAAAAGATCAACATGTTCGTGTCCGTTCGTTAAAAATATAAAAACCTACACATCTCAATTGAAAAACCCCAAATGTTAAAAAAATATAAGAACATAACAAACTAATATATACATACTAAATCTAATCAAAACTACGTTAAAAAAAATAAAACAAATAACTATAAAATATAAAATAACAAAACGAATAAAAAACAAAAAAAAAAATTTGCTCAAATTAGTGTAATAATATCTGAAGAGCTGATAGAAGAAAATAAATTGAACAATAAAAAGAAAGGCAGGCAGGCAGGCTTGAGCTGAGCTGTTGAAGCCGACTTGAATCTTTGTTATTCCAATAACACCCATCCTCCAAACCCACGTTGCACCCCATCACTCGTAATAAACCAAGGGCAAAACAGTCATTTCAGTCAGAGCCAACGCATCTCCGATCATAACACTGTGGGAGGAGGCGCTGCCATGGCTTCGGATGAGCCTTCAATATTATTATTATTATTATTAACCCCCAACACATCTTATTATTATTAATTATCATTATCATTATTATAATTATTACAGCAGGTAAATTTGCAAATTTAACCTAACTGCTTGATTCTCAATACTCGATCAGCTCTCCAATTCACCAATTTTACACGCGATTTGGAGTTACAGCTCAAGGTTTTTGTGAATTCGATCTCTTTTTGTTTAATTAAATGTGTTTTTACCGAATTAGATTGTGTTATATTAAGATTCTGCTTAATTGATCGCTTAAGCTGATTTTTTGAGCTTCTAGGGTTTCAATTATTAGAGATATGAGGTGATTAGGTTTACACAACTGTTGAATTAATTACTTTGCATGTGTTTAAATTTGAGATCACTAGTTTATAATTTGTATTGTAATGACTAGCTTCTTTTTGTTTGTATTCAGTTATGTTATTATTAATTGTTTTATTATTAGTTAGTTTGAGGAATATTTACTGGAAATGTATTGATCAATTCATACAGTTAAGATGATAGTTACAGGAAGTATCAAACTATTGATATAAAGTTTGGAATGGCATTAATTAAGTCCGATAGTGATCAGCCTGTCGTTTAATCGGAAAGTTAACTTGGAGAGACATGTGTATGTGTTTTTTAAGATCACCTGAGGCATTTGTGCAGTGCATTTGATATACAGTCAGTTTTATAACTATTATGTGCGTGATTGTGAATCTAGTTTAAATGACCATACACCTGACATACTGATAGTTACAGGAAATATCGATATAAAGTTGTTATATTTTTGGATTGCCATTAATTAAGTTTGATAATGATCAGCCTTTTATATAATTGGAAAGTTAACTTGGAGAGAAATGTGCACGTATTATCTATGATTACATTACTCTTTTTTTTACTATTGATCAAAGTACTGTAGGTATTTGTGCTGTGCGATACAGTCAGTTTTATAAGTGTTATGCGTGTGATTACGAAATGATGTTTAAATGAGCATACATTTGACATACTGATGACTTCATATTTAAAGGTTTTGAGAATGTTGTAGAAACTTTTGTGCATTGTGTGCGACTTGCAAGAACCCGATTATAAAGCGAGTTACTCTAAAGCAAATTAAATTAATGCATTTTTAATTTGATTTGAAATTTTGAACTATCAATGCGATTCTGAGGCGTACACCAATTCTTGAATTGTTAGGTTTAATTCTTCTTTCGTCATTGGGAAAGTCGGGTGTCACTTCCATGAGCAGTGACACGACGATATTGTCATGCACATCTGTGTTTACAAATCTTGCAACACAGAGACTGTTAATAAACTGATGCAATGGCGTCGTCTGGTAAATTTGACATGTCATCTGTTAGTCCGGATAGGCCATTGTACAATACTGCACAGCGCGGATCCTACTCAGCTGCTTCACTGGACAGATCATCCAGTTTTTGTGAAAACATGGAAAATCCAATATTATCATCTCTTCCTAGCATGTCGAGAAGCACCACAACTGTCACCCAAGTAGATGTAACCAATTTTTTTCAATGCTTGCGGTTTGACCCAAAGACAATGGCCAGTGAACATAAGCGACATGGAGATTTTAAACGACTTGCAAGTGCTGTACTTGGTTCGCCAGATGAGTCACCATCTGGTTCGATTAAAGGCAAACTGCCTAATTCATCACCTGAAGATCTTAAACGGTTAAAGGCTGGTTTGCGGGAATCCACCATTAAAGCCAGGTATAGTATTTTAATCTATCTTTATAGGATCAGAGATTTATATATTTTGTAATCATTTTTATTATGTAAATAGGGAACGGGTGAAGGCTTTCAGTGAGACCTTGTCGGTGATTAACAAGTGTTTTCCAAGCATTCCTTCAAGGAAGAGAACAAGACCAGATGCTTTACCTGGTGATCGGTCTAGTGGTTTACTCTTGAATCGTGCACCAATGATGGCAGGTGTCGGTAAGATGGGCACACAAAGTCATTCCCCCACAAATGCATTTGACTTTGAGCAGCAGAAGGCCGAAGAAAGGGGTAAAAATATCATTCCTAACAAACGAACCAGAACTTCAATGGTTGATCAAAAGGTTTGTAACTTTGTATAATGTTAATAGTTTGCCATTTTATTTTATTTTGATGCGAATCTATTTATAATGTTTACTAATATAGGCGGAGGTACGTCCAAACACTCCTGCTAGATCATCGGGGAATGTAGATAGGAATAAAGAGATTTTAAGACTTCCAAGCAGTAATAGTCTTCAAGGCGAGGATCGTTCATTGCACATTGTAGCCAATGGTTGGGAAAAAGCAAAAATGAAGAAGAAACGTACTGCAATAAAAGCCGATACTGCACATAGTCCAAGCTCAATGTCAACAAAAGCTGTCAATGGAATCCATGGAAGGAGTATTTCTGATTCCATGTCACGATTGAATGATTCTCACATGAGGTATCAATTTCTGATAACTAAAAGTCATACATCAATTGTGTTAAGTCTTCGTGCTTATGGTCGTCAGTTTTGATGTAGGCCTGGAGCTGCTAATGGAATAATTGGAGGTGTAAAAGCTGACGGTCCAGCTCAGCAGGCGAGTGTAGGCATACGGTCTTCCATTCCAAGGCCTGAACAGGATACATCTCTTTTTGATAAAAGAGATAGAAGTACAAGTTCTGAAAAGGAAAGAACAAATATTCGATCAGTTAACAAGTATGACAACATATTGTCATGTTTTGTTCTGTCTTTCCTATTATACTTGATTATAATTTTGTTTGATTTGTTACCAGGTCCAGTTTTCGAGAAGAATTTATATCCGGTAGTCCTACCTCTAGCACAAAACTGCACGGGCCCGCTCGAGGTCCAAGATCAGGGTCAATTGTTGTGCCTAAATCATCCCCAGTGGTTCAAAGGGCCACTGCTTCCAGTGATTGGGACATGGTTCATGGTACAAACAAGAACTCTGGTCAGTTTGGGTCCAATAACCGTAAACGTACACCAGCAACACGGTCTTCATCTCCACCAGTAGTACAGTGGGCTGACCGCAGGCCCCAAAAGATATCTCGTACAGCAAGGAGAACAAATCTTGTCCCTATTATATTTAATAGTGATGAAGTTACTGCTTTGGATAATACCAGTGATGTTACTGGTAGTGAAAGTGGGCCCGTGTTTTCTAAACGAATTCCTGCTAATTCTCCTCAGCAATTCAAATCAAAAGGAGATCATTTTGCATCATCTACACCGTCTGAAAGTGAGGAGTCTGGGGCTGCTGAAATTAGATCTAGAGATAAAGGGAAGAAGTATTATGAAGTAGAAGATAAAGGTGAACAAAATGTTCAAAAGCTCTCAACTTTAGTTCCTCCAGTAAGAAAGAACAAGACAGTGAATGGTAAAGAAGTTGGTGATGGGATTCGTAGACAAAACCGAACCGGACAGGGTTTTGGTTCGTCACGTGGTGTTACACCGCCAGTAGAGAAGATTCGCCATGTGGGGACCGCAAAACAGCTTAGAACTGCCAGACAGGGTTTTGATAAGTCTGAAAGGTTCTAGATTCTTTTTCCATGACAAAAAAAGATTATTTTTTTAGTATATATACTCCTATATGTTTTTTATGTGTTTGGTCTTGATGTGTCAACAGCAAATCAGGTAGGCCACCCACTAGGAAACTTTCTGACCGCAAAGCTTATACTCGCCAAAAGAATATCGCATTCAATGTTGTAGCAGACTTTCCCGGTATATGAAATGATGATTCTTACGTGAAGATTTGTTATGTTCACAAATTTCTGAACTTTGTTTTTTCCCTTATATCTGTTAGTTGGTTCTGATGCTGGACATGATGAGCTTGTGGCTGCAGCTAAAGCGGTTACTAATCCAAGTACTGTTCTATATCACCATCTGTTAATTTTTTTTTTGACGAACAATATTATATGATAATTCTAATTTTTGGATTTGGAGGTTGCAGATCATGTTTTGTCCAGTCCATTTTGGAGGCATATGGAGCCACTTTTTGGTTTTGTATCTGATTTGGACATGTCTTATTTAAAGCAACAGGTGATGGTTCTTTCTTGGGTTGTATAAGATATATGTTGTAAATTGCAAAATTAAAATTTTTTATTCTATTCAGATACAGGAAAGCACTGAGTCTAACATTAACACAAAAAACCCAGTTCATCAAGACGTTAAAAGTTCTGGTGCACTAATTAATGGAGCAGAAATCAGAAGTATTGAACCAAGTCCCAGACATTTTGCATCAGAAACTACGGGTCCTGGGGAAATCCCCCTTTGTGAGAGACTACTTGCTGCCCTAATTTTCGAAGAAGGAAACGATGAGCTTTCACTTAGTGGGAGTTACGACCACAACTTTAATGTATATGGATCTGCATTTGAGTTTGACACAGATATTGAATCAAATTCCTTCAATCAAAGGTCATCGCAGAGCTATGAACTTGGTGGGCGTGGTAATTTTAGTGGTCACAAGAAAAGTTCTACACTGAGATCTAGTAAAGAGTCCATCCACTGTCCGCCAGATCATATTATGTCCATGTCGGATTCGACAAAGGCTACTGGTTATGATCATTTGTATAATGGTCCACTTTCAGATCCAGCAATGACATCTGGCATCACCTTCTCGGATCATCAGTATGCTAACATGTCATTAAACGAAAGACTTCTTATAGAGATCCAGAGTATTGGACTTTATCCAGAACTTGTGGTAGGTTCTATCTTTTGCTCACTTTACGTGTTCTTAATTCTTACCTCAATGAGCATGCTGTTTTAATCACTACTATAAGATTGAAAAGTTTATTAAGTAATTTAACATGCGAACACTTTCTTTTTGTCCAGCCTGATTTACCAAACAATGGGAGTGAAGGCATCAGTGGAGAAATTTGTCGACTTGAAGAAAAACTTCTTAAACAGGTAGCAATATCTTTCAACTAAAATTTGGAATTTACCAGCTTTTTTGATTGTTTGTTTGATTATAGTTCAAATGGATAATTCTCAGTTTTGCAATCAAGGATTGTACTGCTTTCTTTGTTTCCGTTCTGTAGTTTCTTTCATATTTTATTGAAAATTCTGAATATCAAATATAAAAAAAACAGCCTTATCTTATGATCTAATTGATTAACAGGTTTCCAGGAAGAAATACCTGCTTGATAACCTTTTGGAGACCACTAATGAAGCAAGAGATCTGCAACAGAAGTAGGGATTCTTTTTCTTTATTTTAAAATCTAACCAAGTGATTTTTATTACCGTCTTTTCTAATATGTCCAATTGTGTGTTTGTAGGGAATTTGAACAACTTTGTATTGACAAGCTCACTGCAGTGGCTTATCAAAAGTACATGGTAATGGTTATTAATTTTTTTTTCTTTTCTCATCATCTTTTCAATCAGTTTTTGCACAAGCATTCCTATAAACTACCAAAATCATGATCTTGACGTATTTTTATCATCAATAAATGTTTGTCAGAGTTGTTGGGGTCCTCATGCGCCTAAAAACGTTGGTAGCAAAGTAGCCAAGCAAGCTGCTTTAGGTTTTGCTAGACGAACACTGGATCGATGCCACGAATTTGAATCAACAGGCAAAAATTGCTTCAATGAACCACTATTTAAGGAAATTTTCCGCTCTGGATCATCACACTTAAATGACACGCAATTAGATACCGCAACCAATGACGGATTCGGTAAAATAAACGGGAAATCCATAGAACGAGTGTCAGGTACTACATATTATTCACAATATTCTCCCAACATATATTATTTTGTCCGTCTTTAATTATGGTTCTGTTTTTCACAAATAAAGCAGGTGCTCAGCTAAGCCCTTCGTTAAGCAGCCATGAGATATATCCGTCTGATGCATTCCACTTCTCTGAGCAAACTAATGGCAAAGATGAAAATATATGGTCAAGCAGGGTCAAAAAGAGAGAATTATATCTTGATGATGTCGTTGCTGGTACTTCTTCAGGCTTTGGAACCACAATTTCAAATAGTGCAAAAGGAAAGAGAAGTGAGCGGGACAGAGAGGGTAAAGTGAACGGTTTATCCAGAAACGGAGGCCCGAAAGTCGGGCGGCCCGCATTCGGTAACATTAAGGGTGAAAGAAAGAACAAAACAAAGTTAAAGCAGAAAACAACTCAATTAACCGCATCACTCAATGGCCCGATTGGAAAAATTTCAGATCAAAACAGAACATTTTCTTCAGTCCCAAATGTGAAAAATAATAGCAGTAGTAGTAATAATACGATCAAAGAGGAAGACGAGTATAAGTATATGGAGACCGAGGAGCCACTTGACTTTTCACACCTACAAATACCTGAAATGGATGTACTCGGTGATCAAGGCGAAGATATAGGTTCATGGTTGAACATTGATGATGATATATTACAAGATGATGATTTTATGGGACTTGAGATTCCAATGGATGATCTATCAGATTTGAACATGATGGTCTAATAAAGTTGATGATGTTATGTTGTACAGAAGACATGCTGAGTATACACGACTTACAAATGAAAGATAGAAACATAATCGCTGGTCTCAAGAAAGAATGCCAGCCTGTTATTCGGCTACAGATGAAAGATACATATGTGGAAGGTTTTGAATGGCATGGATTTTGGTGGTATTTAATATAGGGATTTAGGGTTTGTAAAAATCTTTTTGTTTTCTACCTACTCATAACCTAGTTTGTTCTGGCCACTATATTTTAGGAAAACCCGATTTTTGGTTATAGCATTTTAAAGATCAGGGGACAATACCCCTTGTACATACAAATTTATGTTCTCAATAAAATCAGTTCATTCTTAATATCATCTTTTTCTTCATGTTTATTCTCTCTTATAAGTTTCTATTCCTCTCCATTTCGGCTGCAGTTTGAAGAATTCAAATCGAAGGTATATAACAATAACGCCTTTACTTATTGGCTTTGTGCTATTCAGTTTTATTATTTCACATATTCTTCTGGACATGAATTCTGTGTTTCTGTTAATGCAGGGAGGAAATAAAGTTATCTTCTCACATTATTCATGGGCTTTAGAAGTTTAGATCATATGAAGCTTAAAATGGTTTTCTTTATGTCTTGCATACTTTTGTTGCCTTCTTTATTTCTTTTCACTTGAAATATATAAGTGATTTTGGAATAAGAAACATTCTCATATTGATTTCTTCCGGAGCTAAAAGCTGAGTGTTTGACATGCTTGCTAAATTCGTTTAGTTAAATGTTTAGCGATTCATGCTAAAATTGAGAAGAAAATGTAAAGTTGCGTTTTAATTTGTACTGTTTGCCTCACACTAAAAGGTAAAAGAGATCACCAAATAGTTTGTACTGTTCTTGTCACGCCTCCTAGTGTTGGGCGACAAGGAGGCGGCCCAAGAGTTTGAATATCATAACCCTTTAGGCCTTGTCCCAAGAGTTTGAATATCATAACCCTTTAGGAACGGTGATTTGCGCATGAATATGCTTATATTTTCCTTCTTTATGTTTGAACATATATTTTGTAGCCAACTTGTTTGACTCAAATAAGCTTGTTGAGACTGCTGTCTTTCTAAACATCAGAAAAAAGAAGCAAACAAAAAAGAAAAAGACAGCCGGCCTGAGACGGCAATCTGAATAGGAAATATGTTATTATAATTAATTAAAAAACAGGTAATCTGACAATGGAAGCGTCAGATTTCTTCCTTCCACACTCAGATTTCTGGTTCAATCTATTTACAATCATCACGAGGTAGGCTTCCAAGTTTATCTTATTGGATTAAATTTTTGTTTAGTTTGTTGATCATATGAAACAGGTGGGAGAAGTGGTAGCAACTAGCAGGTGACTCAAGACCCGCTCAGTTTTGAATCAGTGCAAATGGACAAGGGTAATCAATCTTAACTTTACAGTAATTGCTTCTAAACTTATGGTATCAGAAGTTATTATAGCAGGGAACTTTTGGTTATACAGATGCTGCTATGGAAGAAGGAAAGGTTTCAAGATTTGTCTTTGAATTTGTGAAACCATTCTCAATTTTCAAAGGTAACAAAACAACTTTTAAGTTTTAATTTAACTATACAAAACCCCAAAATAAAATTTTAATTGACTAAAACAAGCAAGTGCAGATAATGCAGGACACACAACAAAGAATGAAGATTATGAGAAAGACAGATATACCCTTGTAACAGAATCGGATGATTTTCAACAAGGGATTTATGATAGCCCTCTTCCTTGCTTCGGCTGTGGAGTAGGATGGTTTTCGTACGTATTAACATTTTTTTTCTTTTCATTTATTAAAGAGTTCGTGAATCTTGTTTGTTTTTCTTTTTAAAGGTTTTTAGTAGGGTTTGCATTTCCATTAATGTTTCTATGCTACATTTCTCTATTTTGGAAACTATTACCAAAGAGACCCTAGGGAACGCGCGGGTCTTGCTGCTTCTGCAATTGCTGTAAGCCCACTTTCTGTATCAGTTTATCACCTATAAGTGACATAAGCTATATACTTGATACAATGTGATCTTGATTGCAGGCAATGGGATTCTCTCTTATGCTATTGATCATAGCTGCAATTTTTATATTCTAGGTGCACATTTTGACCCTTTGTAGATAAAACTCTTCTTATCAAAACCTTCAAATTGTAAGTTATAGTTATATAAAAGTTTATGGGCGACAGATTGTATAGACTTTAAGCATGATCGCTCAACCGCATACAAGTGAAATGACTTATATATTTTCTCAAATATACCAACAGACAAGAATAATATATATGTTTATATACATATCAAAATAGTACTTGCATAATGTGAAGTTAAGACGGACTCTCGTTCTGTTCATGAGTCCTAGAAAAACTTTACATGTTCTATCTGTTCTATCCTCTTTAGAACATAATAGATAGAGGAAGAAGGAAAACTATGAACTGGTCCAAAAAGTTGAAGAAAAAAGAAAACTTTTTTTCTTTCTTTCTTTTTAATCTTGGTGTTGATTTTGCTGCGGTTGAGCCACCTCTAGTTTTTTCTTTTCCTTGAGAACTACTTGACGCGGCATGACTTCCACCAAAAACTGGCCTCCGTTCCATACGGCTGCAGAAACTTTAAGTATTTGGAAAAAAAGGTGTAGTTCATATGACAAGAATATTGGTACTGTGAGTGCCATGGTTGCTACTGTGAAAACAGCTTGTAGCAGAATATACATCAACAAACGGTTATTATCTCCAAGATACCCGCTTAAGCGCCACCATATGTTGTTTGCCTTTTGTGCCTTTTTTGATAGTCCCCTACATATAACATGATTTTATTAAAAAAACAATAAAAAATAATAATAAAGAACTAATTTTAGGTAGAGAAGTGTAATAACCTGTAAGAGGTCATGACTTCAGGATCCTTTAACAGGCGTTGTCTACGAAGGACGTCTACTATGAGGAAATACAGAACTTGCCAAAGAACATAAGCGATCAATGGGACCGTGAACAACCATGTGCATAGAAATGATTTCTTCTCAGTGTGGCGCCATGATAATCCGCTTGGGCTTCCCTCTGGATCCATGGCTTCAAAGAAAGCTGGGTCCCACCAGCAAATCGTAAAGAAGACAACGCCTGCAGATAACCCAAAAATAACAACAAAAAGAAGCACCCTCGTAAGGTTAGAACTTAGAATATTTGTTTAGCATAACATCATTAGCAAGAATGAACCCTTAGAATATGATCATAAGGCATAAGTATGAGAGATGAATCACTGAAAGAATCAACTTTTATCCGGCCGACGCACCTGGTAAAAGATGTATCAGGACGCTTACAATTTTGTCAACAGAACTAAAAACCAAGCTACATCGCCAAACAATCAACGCCCATGCTAGTGGTCCCTGCAAATGTATATATTAATCATGGTTCTTGCGGTTCTCTACCTAAAATTTGGTTCTTTAATGTAAATTGCCTACATAATATGTATATAGGAAAATCTAAATGTACTTGCCTCTGCAAATGAGAAGGTAACCATGAAAAGCTTTTGGTTTCTGGGATAAAACAAAAGCATGACCAAGAAGATGGTATTGGCATAGTAGCAGAAATCCTACATGACACAACAAAAACATAATGTTTACATCACTTTGCACAAGGACGATCTTCGCAAT
>NW_027498634.1:0-33272 GCF_021521415.1 Bidens hawaiensis
ATTATAGGTAATTATTGCTTAGTAGATGCGGGTTTGCCTCATACAAGCTCACTAATGACACCATATAGAGGCGTTAGGTATCACTTGAAAGAGTATTCCACTCGTGCCCCTGAGAACTCAAAGGAGTTGTTCAACCTTCGTCATGCGTCATTACGTAACACAATTGAACGAGCATTCGATGTCCTAAAAAAGAGGTTTCCTATCATTAGAAGTACAGCCGAACCATTTTACTCATGTCAAACACAGTCAGACATATTTTTTACATGTTGTATTTTACACAACTTTTTACTAGAGGAAGATCGTGACAAAGATCTTGAAGATGAAGTCTTACATGAGGTATTAAATGGACCGGCAGAGGACGAACGTCATAGTACTAGAGGCATACGAGAGAGTAATACCGAAGCAGACCAATTAATGAACTGAATTGCAAATCAAATGTGGACTAGCTATTTGATGTTACAAGAAGATGAAATAGATATGTCAAATTAGTTTTTAGAATAGTGTTCGTGTTGACAATGTATTGATTGGTGTTTGAAATTATTTATGTTATTTGTTTTTTTTATTATTAAATACTACTACATTTATTAATTGCAAGTTTTTAATTCTTTTTTGAAAGTTTTTTACCAGTTCTAACAATGTATTCATGTTAAATTTAATTACTCCCTCCGTCCCATTATAAGTGTCACAGTTTGATTTTCAAGTATTTCTTGTTTAACTTTGACTGACAATATTTTTGTTTGTGTTATATAATACTTAATCTAAAATATATGAATGGATTGGGTTTTAAATATATTTTACATTGATATAATTTTCATCAAATATTATATGAAACGGACAAAAATATTTACGGTCAAAGTTGCAAAAGAAAGACTTGAAAAATCTAACTAGGACACTTATAATGAGACGGAGGGAGTATTAACTAATATTACATTTACCAGTTGCAAGTCATCATGAGCAAACATGACGCCAATGAATATACCAGTGAGAAAGAAAACATGATGTGGACAGAAACTATGGATAATGCGTTCATACAATCCATGATAACGCAGCAGATCAGTGGTTATAGGATTGGTGGAAATTTTACTACACAAGCATATAAAAATATGATTGCGGAGCTTAGCACAAATCTTCAAATGAAATTTATCAAAAGTCATTTGAAGAATCGTTTAAAAACGTTAAAAAGTCATTTTTCTGCCTGGTATGATATGTTTAACGGAACGTCGTTAAGTGGGTTCTCATGGAATCCTGAAACTCAGCTAATTGAAGCGGATGATGAAGTCTGGAAAAAACTAATAGAGGTAAGTGTTTTAATTATTTACTTGAATAGTCCTATCATCGTTTATTATACTAATTCTCTTTCTTTTGTTAAATAGTCAAAGCCAAAAGCTTCAACGTTGAAGACGAAGAAAGTCACAAACTATCATGAACTGCTAGATTTATTTGGAAAGGATAGAACATCCGGTTCACAAGCTGAAACTTGTTTGAACTCGTTAATCCGATAAATGGATCTCGGATCTGTTATATATATATAATTAACTTCTTACTAAGGATTTAGTTCATAATTACTCTTGATTGTGTGTTGTATATATGATATATTAGTTGTATGTATGTATGTGTATAATATTAATACTTATATTGAAGCTTGAGAGTGAATCTAGGCAGCAATTCGATAATATAACTCAAAACTTAAATTAAACTGCGGGCTAAAGCCACTATAAATAGAAGATAGATCTAGTTCGTTACACATTCCGTGACGAACTAGTATCCACTTCGTTACATACACTTAAATATCAATAACTTAACGAATCACCCCTGATTCATTAAACACCCTTAACGAATCAGGAAGGATAATAACTTAGATCTAGTTCGCTAAACATTCTTAGCGAACTAGACTATACCTTAACGAACCACTATAATAACTTAATATTTTATTACATAAATAAAACAACAAATACATTAACGATAGATACAAAGACTCGAGACGCAAAACCGTGTACTAACAAACTGCTAAAGAAAGAAATGCGCGATTGCAAAAGGATGATGAAAATAACATCGAAACACCACCAAAACTAGATGAATTCTTAGCTGCCAATGATGTAATTCTAGAGAGCCAATACAATCCAGATGGTGATGTTCATGTGGTTGATCTTACGCCTTCTCTACCTGAGCAATCTTCAAGTGCAAAGAAATATAAGAGTAGAAAAAGAAAAGTCGAACAAGAAGATGATGGTTTAGCCTCAATGATTATGAATGGTGTTAGTAGTGTGGCTAATGCTATTGCCGAAGGTAATAAAATTATTCAGGAGAGCAATAAAATACTTGAAAGAGTTAGTCATCACGAGTTCACGGGGGATGAAATTATTAAAGAATTGGAACCGATGGGTTTGGACCCTGATGAAATAGCACTGGCTTTCAATTATTTGGTGGAGAATCAAGCTAAATCAAAATCATTATCTAGTTGTTCGCCTAATATGCGGTTGCGTTTGTTGAAAGGTATGATGAATTTAAGTAATTCACGGAGTTAAGAATGCATTTATCTAGTAAAGGTTGCAGAGATTGGGAAGGGCTGAGTCATTGTTGCATAAGTTTGCTGAGATTGGGAAGGGTATTTTTGGAACTGTGTACAAGGCTTCATTAGGTGAAGAAGGTAGAGATCTTGCAGTCAAAAACCTTGTTGTGTCAAACATGATTCAATATCCAGAAGATTTCGGTCGTGAGGTTCGGGTTTTAGCGAAAGCAAGACATCCTAATCTTGTCTAAGTAAAAGGATATTATTGGACACCTAACTTGCAGCTTCTAGTGACAGAGTATGCACCTAATGGTAGCTTACAATCCAAACACCATGAATGGTCAACTTCAAGTCAACCGCTTTCGTGGTCAAAACGGTTCAATATTTACCTAGGACCAGCCAAGAGTCTGGCCCGTTTAAGGTATTGAACGAGCTAGAACCAAGCTTAGGCCCTACTAAGGTCTTTCTCAAATTAATAAAAAAACAATACAAATTATATATTAAATAGTAAACAAGCCGAGCTCGAGTCGAGATTTGGCCCGTTTAAGGTATTGAACGAGCTAGAACCGAGCTTAGGCCAGTTAAGGTCTTTCTCAAATATATAAAAAAAATCAATATTAATTAAATATTAAATAGTAAACGAGCCGAGCTCGAGCCGAGATTTGGCCCGTTTAAGGTGCTGAATGAGCTAGAACCGAGCTTAGGCCCAGTTAAGGTCTTTCTCAAATAAATAAAAATAATAAAAAAATCAATATAAATTAAATATTAAATAGTAAACGAGCCAAGCTCGGGCTCGTTTCTTCCTGTTTATACCCCTAACCTGTATATAACTTAATGGAAAGAATTACCTTGCTCAATCATAATACTTACTGATTCATTTTTTTATTAATCACAAAACTTTTTTCATCTAGGTTTAACTGGTTTATGTTTTGTTACCTGATGTTAGAGCCTCTGTTAAAAATTTATCATGAAAATTTATAGTTATTCTTATCCCTTTGACCTTTTTCATGAAAAATGTTGTTGTGAAATATAATGAAGTTGTTAATGTGAAAACTTGATTGAGGAAAAATTATGAAGTTGTTAGATGTTAGTTATGCTCAACAATGAGATACTGTGATTTGATCCAAGTGCCATTTATTTGACCAAATTTTGTTAACATGAATAGGGAACAAATGTTATCAAATGTATTTTCTATTTTAGTTTTACTAAAAGGGTATAATAGTAAAATTATAATTTTCTTTTCTTTTCCTCCAAACTCGGGAACACATAAAATATTTAAAATCATTTATTTTCCTTTCCTTTTAACTCGGGAACACAAAAAAAGGCTTTTCATTTCATTTCTATTCTCTCCTAATTTCCTTCCCCTCCCCTCCCCTCGTTAAATGAAACTCTAGAACACAGGAGAAAAGAAGCAATCCCAAACACTCCCGGAAATTGATGTTAATGCAGGAAACATGCAATTCTAATGCAGTAACAGAATCATAAACAGGTGCAGAAACAAATATTAAACTACACGACTCTAGTATATCAACAAACAATTCGTGCACATATTAATCCATACTTAGAAATCATAACAATGATCGAATGAATTAATAACAAAAATAACATACCAACTAAGCGAATTGGAGATGAAGACTGTATGTCATCACTCATCGAAATGAAATAATGGACTCGTAGAAGAAAAATAGGACTCCAAAATCGAACGGGCTGTGCTTGCGAGATTTTCCAGGAACTGTGTAAGCGCTGGATAGGGTTTCTTGAGGATTAAAGAACGGTCGATGGAATAAAATAGGTCTATTCCTTGGCCTGTTCGTTTAAAGGTTTGTTGGCATCCTTTTCTATTGTATCTTCAATTCAAAATTTAAATTATGATATTTTAAATTTGAGCAGGTAATGATCGATTTTCTTTAAAGTATACATATTTTCTGACAGTGAAGAAGTTTGGACGAGTTCGTCGGGGGGCGGACTCAAAATGTATTATAAAAATCATAAACTCAAGGGGGTGGGGGGGGCACTCAAACTTCCGGCAAAAAACGGGTAAATTTACACTACGTATACAAATTTTCGGGCGAAAAAAAGGTCAATTTACACTACCGCGCAAAAAAACCGGGGGGGCGGGGCCACCACCGGCCCTAGGGCCGGCCTAGCGGTGTCGCCGGGTAGTTGACGGCCACAGGCTCGACACCCCGCTAGGCCCGAAAAAAATTTTAGAATTTTTTTAGGTATTTTTAAAACAAAAGTTTATGTATAATAAATTTTCAACATAATTTCATAACCACTAGCTTGGTCTAGTGGCAAAGAGGCATGACATCTAATCAAGAGGTTGTGGATTCTAGTATTAGACCACCTGTAGTTAGGCGTTTAGCTCAAAACGCCGTGGAACACCCCCCCCCCATCCCCCGCGGGCGATTTGGGGTTCTTTTTAAGAGTTTTGTGTATAACGCTGTGAATTGGCTCAAAAATCACAAAAGTATCCGTTGGGGGTTACCGTTGGGGAGCCGTTGGAATTTAAAAAAAAAACTTTTTAAAATATTAACTATACTATATTATAAAAACAAATCGAAACCTCAATTTTAATACACATTTCTTTCTACTACTTCTCTACCAAATATTTTTTACACAATTTTTTCTACTACAAAATTGTTTCCGTTTAATAACAACCAAAATGTTCTCGGTTTCGGTCAATTTGCCCGTCAAGGCAACGCAAGCAACCAAAATACACAACCGAACTCATCTACCGCCCAGATGCCAACTGTCCACGCCTCTCAATCCACGTATTCGTTCGAAGCGCATATGGCCGCGTACATGCAATATCTAAGTTCGGGAGCCCTTTACCAAATACGGTGCCCGGTTTCCAAAACCCAACCACAAACATTTTTGCCTGTTCGGGTTCCCAACCCGACGACGAGACGGTGCCGGAGACACAACCCTTCCCCACGACGGTTCAAGCCAACGCGAACGTCCGATAAAACACGCAAAAAAGCCCACCAGCGAACCTCGGGCTAAAAAGAACACCATACCGTGGAGTATCGACGAGTGCGAACTATGTGCTCGTGCTTGGTGCGCGATATCGGAAGATGCCGAGTGCGGTAAGTTTTTAAAAAATATTTTTTTTAAAATTTCTTAGAAAAACATTGAACTTGTAATGTTTTTATTTTTTTTAGCGAACTATCAAGCAACGGGCATATTTTGGCACAAAATAAAAGAGTTGTTTCACGAACTTGCCGGGGACTCGCGTCGAGAAAAAAATTCGTTACAGTCAAAATGGAAGGATGTCAACACCAAATGCACGGGTTTCCATACGGTTCAATATCGGATGACTCGAACGTAGAGTAGTGGTCTCTCTGACGCGGAAATAATGGAAAGGGAGTTGACAGAGTATCAACATAAGGTATCGGGGACTTTCCAATACTTTGGCATTTGGAAAAAATACCTGAGGTTTCACCTGAAATGGGGCCCAGTTATGGAGGCCAACACCGAAGGTGGTCCGCCTACAAAAAGGTCTAAAACATCGTCTTTGGTTGATCCGGACACGCCCCGTTCCGACGCTCGAAACTTCAACCTAAGCGATAATGATGCCGTGAATCTTTATGCGGATATTACCGAGATGCCTCGACCGGGGGGTAGAAGAAGCAATGGAAAGGGAAAGGGGAAAGGGGCCGCATCATAGTCGGCAACGGGTTCGAATGCCGAAATGGAAAGTCCTTTTAAAGAAATGAACATTCGACTAAAAGATATACAAGATCTTGGAGCTAAACGACTTCAAGTAAATTTGGACGCCGTCTAAGTACTTAAAGGAATGAATTGGACAACGACATCGGGGTTCTAACAAAGGAGTTATCCGAATACGACCCGAGAGTCCAATCTCTAAAAGCAATTCGACAAAAGAAAATTTTTTGAAAAATACAACATGTAGTCTTACTATTATTTATTGTTGTATTTTTTAATTTAATGTATTTTTTATTTTAATTTAGTTTTCATTTGCGAGTTTAATGTATTTTTTTTAATATTAATGTAGTTTTTTTAATTTTATATCTATTTATTTAAATGAATTATTATTAAAAAACAAAAACATTTAATAGTTACTGGGCACCACGTGGCGCATAACGCCTGGGGTGGGGCTTTATGACTACACTCTGTTTTTATAAAAAAAAATAACTCTGACTGAGCGCCAAGTGACGCATAACGCCTGGTAGTGAGGCTTTATGACTACACATGGTCTTAGTTGAGACATTTTTATGTTTATTTTTATACTCAAGTTTTTTACACAACTCAAATCATAACTAAGTACTAAGTAAGCCCACTTAAAATTAAATTGTTTAAACAAAAAAAAATGTTTCGTTTACTTAAGGCCAAAAAAAATACGTTTTTGGCCCAAAATTTTTTTTGTCTTACTAAGTAAGCTTCGTCCCTGTTTTATGATATATTATATATTATCTATATCTATTATCTACCTATTTTACTATTTAATCTTATATAAAATAAAATTTTCTTGTTAGTAATTCAAATTTGTTAGTAATTCAATTTTGTTGGTAACAAATAATCTACATCAATAGCCGAACAAGTAGGAACGTAGGGAGCAAATTTTTTGGCGTATGATTAAGCTATATGTGGATAAGACATAAAAGTAACAAACATTAATTAATTGGATATTTGAATTAGTATTACAAACGAAACTCAACCAATTATATTCAGCCCACGCGGTGTTTAATTAAAAATGTTAAAGCCCTTCACATTAAAATTTCATGAACACAGTTTCATTATCTGAATTAAAATTAATTAAATGGAATATAACTTTAACCACATAAATAAATACATTTAAGACATAATTAAGTTAATTTGGGACAACTTAATAAAATACTAAATAACTGTCTCAATTATGTTATTTAACTTTCATAAATTGGATGTGGTTCAATGGTAGAGTACTCATTTTATTTGTGAGAGGTGGGGGGTTCAAGCCTCACTATCACCAATTTATATGGGAGATATGAGGGATGACCCTGGCTTGCCAGGGTTCGAGTCCTGATCTCAGCCGGTTTTACCGGCTCCTCGCTGTCGTGCCATTTGGCAGGCGTGGGGGTCGGGTTTTATCCAGTGAATCCCTCAATAGGTGGACCGCTAGGGGCTTCGTCCGTCCGAACTAGTGGCCGGCTCGGGCTACCTTTAGCCAATGGGGGCCGCGTATAGAGTACTTGGCGTTACTTAGTTGGCCGTTCAAAAAAAATGCTATTTAACTTTCAACGTATTAGATAACTCAACTTTTTAATTTTATCTCAATTAAGTCACTCAATTTTCAGTTAGTGTTTTAATACTAATTTTAAACCTTCATTTTATATGTTCATAAATAACATAAACGTCATTAAAACTAACACCTTTTTTATCAGTAATTATATCAGTTACAATAATATAGTAGTTGTCTCTCTCATTTTAGAACATAAATTGAGAGTTTAGTGATCTGATTGAGAAAAAAAATATATGAATGGTTTTATTGAAAATCTTGAAACTTGATTACTATTCTACAATGTCTTCTAATTGGTATTAACACATTTGACATTACATTATTAATAACTCATTAATTTTAACTGTTTTCTACAATTTCATTATGCTACATGTTATTATGTACTTATAAAAGTTTTTTTTTCAAAATACGAAATTTTAGAAGGGTGAAATGGTTTTCAGATTAGAGAAATAATGATAGTGGCTTTTAGGATATATGTCATTAGAAATGGTGGATCTCAAATTATATATATGGCATGTCAGTTTATGTCGGGTAAGTTGGACAATTAGCTGGTGTTCAGTCGTTTGAAATGGCGGATGTGGTACATTTTTGTGTGACCCCTCATTTCAAATGGTGGAGGTCACTTTATATGATCCGCCATTTGGGTTGGCGGTTCACGATGCCCAAAGTAGTCTGCCCGTATATGTCAAAATATCTTTTGACAGGCATCTGTTATTTGAAATTACAAGTACCGTCTGGACATCGTTATTTCAAATGACAAGTTTAAACAGTATCTCTCATATTTGGCATTTGATTGACATCTCCTAATGTTTCATTGTCATTTTTATAATACTTTTATTTTATTTTATTCTTTAAAAAGAATAATAATATTATTTAGGATTATTAGATTAAAATAGTCCCACCTTTATTGAGTTGTCCAATAATAATCCTACCTTAGTTATTTTCCTCTGGCAGTCCCACAATTTCCATGTTTTTTTGTTTTATGATCCCCCGTTAAAAATAATTAACGGGGTTAAGTTTTTTCTGATGTGGCTAATGACTTGGCATTTTAAAATACAACGTGGCTTATTTTTTCTTTCTAGGGTTATTACGTGGCATCCCTCACCCATATAACCCCAAACTACAAATTGGAGCCCTAATTTCCCCGCGCGGAGTAGGCTGTTTCTCTGTCCACGACCACATATCACCACCAATCTACACACCAAGCTCCCTATCTGACGGATGGAAATCTAAACCTAGGTCATCCGAGAGCACCATCTGTGACCATAATCACGACCACAAGTCCGACCACCACCTCTGAATCGTCGGTTCTGCAATTGATGTTGTGTTCAGTAGGAAATTGGCAGGCGGGTGATAACGGGAGGTTGAAGGGAAGTCTCGACCCCGTGGTTTGGCCGGAAATTGAGAGCCGGTTCCTCTTTCTAGAAATTTGAATTCAAGAGATGTGCTATGGTTTGTAAGGGTATAAGTAAAAGAGATAAATATTTTGCTAAGCTTTTTGATGGTTATAATCGATTATGTCTGAAATTAGAGCTTTGATTTATGGATGGGAGGAGGTGGTGGTGTTGCTGGTATGATGACTGATGGTGAGGGGATAAAAATGAGAATGGATTTAATATTAACCCTAGAAAGAAAGAAAAAAAAGCCACGTTGGATTTTCAAATGCCAAGTCATTAGCTACATCAGCAACAACTTAACTCCGTTAATTATTTTTAACGGAGGATCATAAAAAAAATATGAAAAATGTGGGACTGTCAGAGGGGAATAACTGAGATGAGATTATTATTGGCCAACTCATTAAAGGTGAGATTATTTTAATCCAATAATTCTATTACTTATAAAATAATATAATTAATTATTAAAAAATAATATGTATTGTTAAAAAGACTACTCTGTTTTTACTTTTATTTTTAATTATTAATAATTAATTAACAGTATTGAAATAATAATAATTTGTATTATTAAATAATATTAATTAGTACATAGTAAAAATATCCTAAAAAAACACGTGCCATTTCAACAAGAAATAATAAAATTATACAATTTTACAAAAAAAAAAATAACTTGTCGAAAAAAATATGACTGAAATCAACTAATATTATATTTATTTATTAAAATTAATATTAATATACTAATTAATGTTAATTAATAATACTAATTATTAGTCTCTTTAATAATATTATTAATTATTAATAAATTAATAAAAGTAAAAAACAGATTAGTCTTTTTAATAAAATAATCAATTATATTATTTTATAAATAATGTCTTTTTAAAAAATAAAAGTAAAAACATATTAATACAATAAATATAAAAAAGGAAAATGAGACGTTAGGACAACTACTGATTACTCTTTTCATTTGAAATGACAGATGTTTAGATGACACTTGTCATTTTAAATGATAGATATCTGTTAAGTTAAAAGTATTTTGACTAGGGTTGTCACTTATACCCGAAACATAACCCGAAAAAACCCGTACTCGAACCCGAACTAACCCGAATCGAAGAACCAGAACCCGAGAAAAGACTAACCGAACCCGAACCGAAGTAATTCGGGTTGGTTCTCGGGTTTGATTTATAAGATTTAGGTCATCCCGAAAAACCCGAATAAACTTTTAGTACAATTAAATATATTTTTATGTATAATAAGCTAAGTCTTAGTCACTAAAGTTATCATAATCTGGCTTTAATCGACTGTTGTCATTCTCACTATTATGGATCGATTACTTATTATTAATTTATGAATTCTGTTTATTACTAATAGCAACCATAATCGAACAACCAAATCACGCCCGATTGAATACGATTATAGTTCGAGTTAGTTTTACTCTTCTTTTGAATTGTTTTATCAAGTTAGGTTAATTTATTATTTGATTATTTGTGTTATAAGCAAAGAAGAATATTTTGTTTTAATTTTAGCATATAGTTTTTAAATTTTTTTTGGTTTTGTGTTTTTTTCTAGGATACACGAAACCCGAAAAAACTCGAACCCGAATTACCCGAACCCGAAAAAACCGTGAGAGATTTGGGTCGGATTTCGGGTCAAGATTTAAAACTTTGAAACACGAATAACCCGACCCGAAAAACCCAAAACCCGAAAAACAAACCCGAAGAACACCCCTAATTTTGACATATAAGGGCACACTACTTTGGGTATCATGAACCGCAAGTCAAAGTTGTGGATCATAAAAAGTGACATCCGTCATTTGAAATGACATATCACACAAAAAATGAACCACATCTACCAACACCAGCTAATTGTCCAACTCACCCAATAGAAACTGACAAGCCCTATATATAATCTAAGATCCACCATTTCAAATGGCTGAAATAACGGATCTCCTAAAAACCATTTCACCCTTTTAAAATTTCCTATTAAAAAAATCACTTATATAAAGATTAAGTGTATTGCTTGGACTCAAAATTTATTCAAGCCTACATGATATAATAAAATCACCCCTTAGGGCTAAGTAATATATTGTGTTACTAGATTAGTACTCGTGTTACACACGGTAGAACTTATTTAAAATCATAATATATATGTAACATCATATAAATTTAATTAAATACAAATGTTGTACTTGTAAACAAATGATAATTTTACATAAATTATAAAATATTATAACTTATTGAATCATATATAAAAACATACAAAGAATAACAAAGATAATAAAAGTTAAATTATTTTATAACTTATATCATTAGTACAATAATAAGCAAACAAAGGAAATTAGTCTCCAAATCAATAAAACAATTTTACAATGTCGATTCAACAAAACTACTATCTCAATGTTGATTCAAAAGATGAACTCTCTGTAAGATATTTATTACACATCAATGTTAAAATGTGTTAAAAGATAAACAATATTTAAGACATTTCTTTTTATAAGTATATTATAATATTATGTTTATATAAACAACCATAATATATCATATTGCACACGGGTTGAAATTTGATATGTAACAAAGTGTATATAAACAACCATAATATATCATAAAATTTACAAACAAAAAGATATCATATATCTCTATACTGGAGATATAGAAAATAACATCGTCTACATATAAAGTTACTAATTAAACAAACTTAAGTTTATAACAAAAGTCATGAAAGTATTAGATATTAACAGTCTTATGCCAACATGATCTTCATAATTTCCGTCCTCCAACAAACCAATATAGGAAAAAGAAATAACATCATATAAATTTAATGAAATGCAAATGTTGTACTTGTAAACAAATGATAATTTTACATGAATTATAAGATATTATAACTTATTGAATCATATATAGAAACATACAAAGAATAACAAAAATAAATAAAAGTTAAATTATTTTATAACGTATACCATTAGTACAATAATAAGCAAACAAAGGAAATTAGTCTCCAAATCAATAAAACAATTTTACAATGTCGATTCAACAAAACCACTATCTCAATGTTGATTCAAAAGATGAACAACTCTCTGTAAGACATTTATTACACACCAATAACCGTAATGCTTATTACTCTAAATAGTACCCGTGTTTATTTACACATCAATTTAAAACATTTATTACACATCAATGTTAAAATGTGTTAAAAGATGAACAATATTTAAGACAATTCTTTTTATAAGTATAATATAAATTATGTTACAAAACAAATTGTTATGACAATCAAAAATCTAAATTTTGTTTTTCATAATACAATAATTAATTGATATTTAAAATAAAGTCTTAATCAATATTCAATAACATATTAAGTTTCATTCAAGTATAGTTGACATATAGTTGATTCCTAATATATATCATTAAGGAAATATGAAAAAGCTTTCTCATTCAATTTTTTATAACTCTTTTGTAGATAAATTGTGTTAAATAATCATTGAATACATATAATAATAATAATCTTATATTGTTTTAATAGATTGTGCTATTTAGCTTTATGTTTCTTTCAATATGTACCCATTTAACCCGTTTTCTTTGTAGCTATATTTTTTTTACCCATTTAGAGAATTGCATCTACTCAGGAGATTAAATTTTTCTTCATATCTCGTACATGCTAATTTAACAGTGACGAAAATAGAAATTTAATTTTATTTAAACTTTAAAATTATAAATAATTAATAATTTTTTTCCTTATGGGAATAACATGAATAAATTAAGAAAACATTCCATGTTCATTAATAGTTATTTTACGAAGAAAAATGTATAAATTGAAGAGAAAACGTGTCTTATTTTTTAGCAACCACTATTTGTTTGACAATTATGTTTAAATAATTTTATGCCTTATTTTTATGTGTTTAAAAATATAATATTCAATGTAAATTAATGGTTGTCAACTTAAGAATTGATTTGAAGTCAAAACTTATATTAGGTCAAGAAAAGTATTATCCTTTTAGACAATAAACATGGTGATTAAAATAAAATTTAAAACATAAATTAGTATATAATGTGTTTGAATATGGTTGATAACTATCTATGAAATTTGAAATGAATGATCAACTGTGTATTGTAAGTCTCTTGGACTTGTTTGGTTGCTGCAAATTTGAAATATTTCTAACAAATGTCAGACTAGAAATATATATATATATATATATATATATATATATATATATAGTTAGTAAATTTCCATCTTAAAAAAATTCACTTTTGAATTAAATAACCTAGTGACTGACCCGTGTAATACATGAGCGGGAATTATAGAAAACGTAAAATATACATATATGTTTTGAATTTAAATGAGTTGTAAATGTTATATGTATAAGAACGGATTATTTTAGACGAATTATAAGGTATTACATCATGAATATTAATTAAACGGTAAGTGCATCATTTGAAATTAAATTATTATTATCAAATTTATAATAACGTACACATTTACCAAATTTAGAGTCAAGTCATATTAATAAAAATATTCAAATTCTTAACCTATTAAAATTCGGTTTTTGAAAGTATGTTCAAAGTTCAACTATAAAATTCGGTAATTTTTTAATATAAAAACAATTACCTTATTTACTTTAATATTAACTTTAATAGTTTCGAAAATCAATTTAGTCAACATATATTAAAATCAATTTAATATTCAAACGACTTACCTTAATTCGTTTAATTATTTACTTATTTACTTTAATAGCTTTAATATTAGCTTTAATATTTGAACTAATAATATACAATTTTAAACTTTGATAATTAATTTATTGTAAATATAAAAAAATTAACTTATTTACTTTAATATTAACTTCAATAGTTTCGAAAATCAATTTAGTCAGCATATAACCAAAATATATGGATACTTTAATATTCAAATGACTTATTCGTTTAATTATTTACGTATTTCCTTAATTACTTTTCAAATAATTCAAATGTGTTTGAAGTTACCTTAAATCGTCTAATTATTTATTTATTTCTTTATTACTTATTTACTTATTTATAGATTATGTAGTATAAATTAATAACTTATTTATGTAAACTTTAATATAATTAGAAATGATAAATAAATGTGTAATTATAATATATTGTACTATAACAAACATATAGTAGTTATAATATTACCGAGAAATCATGTCGTTTTTTACTCCGTATTATGTAAATTTTTGATTTTACATAACAGCATCAATAAACCATCAAATATTTGTCTTTAATTTGTTTGAATATTTACTTATTTCCTTATTTACTTAACATTAACTTATTAACTTTAATCTTTGAAGTAACAATATTTCCATTTTAAACTTTGACAATTAATTTATTGTTAATATAAAAACAATTACATTATTTACTTTAATATTAACTTCAATAGTTTCGAAAATTAATTTAGTCAACATATAACCAAAATATATGGATACTTTAATATTCAAATGACTTATTCGTTTTAATAATTACTTATTTCCTTATTAACTTTTCAAATAATTCAAATGTGTTAGAACTTACCTTAAATCGTCTAATTATTTATTTATTCCTTATTACTTATTTACTTATTTATAGATTATGTAGTATAATCTATAGATTATGTACTTATTAATAACTTATTTATGTAAACTTTAATATAATTAGAAATTATAAATAAATCTGTAATTATAATATATTGTACTATAAATAGAAATAATATCGTTTTTAAATGTATCAAAACACGGCATTAATTTTTTTTTATCAATTTTATTAAACTTATTATTATGTAAATTATGGATAATTATTTTTATATTAACTTGTATCAAAAATATAACAAATTAACTTATTTACTTGATGGTCAAAAAACATTAAAATTAAGTTTAATATTAACTTGAATATTTTCGAATACCAAATAAACTTATTCACTTTGACTATCAAGTATTTGTTTAGAAAAAATTTAAATTAAATTAAAAATCTGTTTGTTTATAAATTAAGGAAAGTCAAAGTATATCAAATGTGTTAATGAGATAATTAAAGTATATAAATTACAATATTCATCATGTTAATTAGGTTATTTAAAAAATAAGGAAAGTCAGACTAATAAAAAATTTTGGGACAATAGATTAACACACGTCGAAAAAAATACAGATCAACTAATCTCGGATCTACTATATACAATAATATTATCTTTTATGTAACAAAATTTAAAATGAATATAAATATTCAAAAAGGAAATATACATCAATATTAAAATTAAAATCTATACATATTATAAACTCATGATCAATCCAGGAATTAGATTATATGAGTCGGACATTTACCTGAAATAATAAAAACGAATATTATTGTTGATATTATGGATTATTTTAATTATAACTAATAACCGGAAAAAATTAAAGGTGTTACCGGAAACAGGAAAATTAAAGGTGTCACCGGAAAATAGATTGTATAAGCCGTGACACTCACCTGAAATTATAAAGTAGAATATTAATGTTGATATTATGCAACCATTGTTATAAGTAAAACAAATATCAGGAAAACCTAACCAGAAAAACTTACCGGAAAAACTAAAAATGGAATATAAGATTTTGATTAACAAACTAAAAAGAAAACTTGAGCAAATAAATTGGATAGATAACCTGAAATAATCAAAAGCAACGATTGTTAAAGGTGTAACACATAGCCGGAAAAAATCAACGGAAAATCTTACCGGAAATACTTACCGGAAAAAATTAATACCTCCACATATAACATTCATCGCCGTTTATGATTTATAACCTAAACTGATTTTAATAAAATCAATTAACAATGAGAATAAAGATAAAAAGGTTAGAGGAAACAATAACCGGAAAAAAATTTAATGTTGCTGGAAATAGATAGATCAAGATCGGAAGTTTATTATAAAATATATACTTACCGGAAAATTAATACAAATCTACATCCATATTCGTCGGAATATATGAATAGAAGAAAGGAGATCCGGCTAAAATATAAAAAGAGAGAAAAAGTTGATTAGGGGTAAAAAATTAAGAAATGTTATGGTTTAAATATAGGTTAGTGGATGAGTTGGAATGCTTAAGAAAGGTAATGGGTGACATGGCAATGAGGTGGCATCCTATGTGGACACCCTAGAATGGTGACATGTGAAAATTGTTCCTTGCTTTAATAGTATGTATAGATTATATTGATGTAGTTTGAGTTGATTAATGTGCAAATACGAACCGATCAGTACATACTCCTTTAGTGCAAGACTTATGCCTTACGTACGGTTGGATCTTTTTGCCAACGGATATTAAAAGTCGGGTTGCAACAAGTTTTTATAGTCGGAGGCTGTTTATCGTTAGCTTTATGAATATATGACGACCGTTTTATTATGTGAAATAGTTTTAAACTTTTGGATGATGAATATTAAAACATAACTCCTATAATTGTTCAAGTATGCCGATTGTGATCTGTTTGCCGATTGTCTAGGGTCTACAATGGTCACATGCACAAGTCGACCTTTAATTTATAAAGAAAATATACATTTAAAAACAATCCCGCAATAAATATATGTATACACACATTACATTACACATTATAATGAAGGTACATGGTTCAACATGCCATGAACATGATATCGATCACCGAAACAATGAAGAAATAAATGGATTATAATCTTGTGAATTTATATTGTCCCAGAACCCACCACGCCATTTGATAGCATGGTGGAGCATATTGTAAACATCCACATACACAGTCTATTAGTACTAGATCTAGAACTAAATGTCAGGGGTAACGGTCAAAAAAAATATTTAGACGTTAACGGTTTTGAATTTCGTACAAAATCTCATGATGGTAGAGTTTACCAGAACAACCGGGTTGGTGTAGAGGCGGATGACATGCACATCAAAAAAGACGTGGTGACCTATGGACAAAACTTTTATTTTGGGGTTTTTCAAGAGATATGGGTCCTAGATTATCATACTAAAAGAATTCCGGTCTTCATGTGCCAATGGGTTGACCGTAAACATGTCAAACATAATATTCTTGGTTACACGTCGGTCGACCTAAACAAATTTGGCCACAAGGATGATCCGTTCATATTCGCCTCGCAAGCACACCAGGTGTTTTATGTTCAAGATCAGCTGGATAGAAAAAAGCATGTTGTCCTCATGAATCCACCCAAGAATTATAAGCATTCGTATGACGAGGTCCATGAGGAATTTAGTACGGTAACTTTCCCTCATGAGGGTAATACATTGCCACTTGTACAACCAAATCAATTGCTTCGTAATGAGTCCCCGGATGATTACTGGAGACCCGGGAAAAAGCCTACAACTATTCGTAATGGAGACTGACACCGATGTCGGGGTTGTCGACCCAGCAGTTATGTTCGTTCGGCTAGTTAGATGTAAATATATGTTTAAATTTAGTTGTGATACATGATATCACAATTCTTTAGTTTGTAGTTATTAATTCAAACTAAATAAATATTGGCTGTTTTTAATACTATTACTACTTATACAGGCCGGTTTGTTGAATTCATTTCATCTTCTGGCTATTTTGGTCAATTGGGGTCAAGTTCAAACATACATTATGTTGCATCGATAAAAGTCACAATTGACTTGTAGTGTATCATAGTAAGATCAATAAAATCATTACACTCATAATTGACTCGTGCTATATCAAAGTTACATTAATACAAAGAAAGCCCAAAAATGCATCATATTGTCTAGGGTGTTCATGGTTCGGTTGGAAACCGCGAAACCGCCCAAACCGACCATCGGTGACAGTCATCATTTTCTCGTCTGATGGTTTTGTTTCTTGCAAAACCTCTATTTGGTTATGTTTCAACATACTTTTTAACATCTGGTTTCCTGCAAAACATTATCAACTCATTTTATAAAAAAAAGACCATTATGCCCTTCTTTTCACTAACCTGCATACAAAAATTGTACCCTCCATACTCAGATCTTTGACCAAAGCATCTGTGGGTCTTAGACTTTGAAGAAGCCTTTGAAAAAATAAAATTCAGTTTTGAAAAACCCCTTCCAAACTCAATGCCATCACCAGTAACCTAATTTAAGATTTGGTGATGGCATTGAGTTTTGGAAGGGATTTTATCAAAATTTAAGATCTTTGGGAAGTTTAAGATCTGTGGAAACCTTAGATTTTTTCTGCTTGGCCAAGTTTGGAATTCACATAACATATATTAAAGCCTAATAAATTTCAGTCACCGGTTTTATTGCAGTCATTAAAGTCTCTGTTGTTTTATAGTTAGTTGTTGAGTGTATAACTACATACTACATGTCAAAATGGTTTCCACACGCTTTGAAAACGCTCCCAAGCTAATATATCTTGGAAAATATATCACGCTAGTAGTACGCTTTAAATAAACTATATTTTACTAGATAGACTACAAATCAACTTAACTACATTAAATTACTGTCTCAACTACCAAAAATTAAATTTTAGGTCTATTTTGTTATTCATTCACACTAGCATCTATTTTAAAGTTAATTAAAAAAAACTACCTCCAATACGTATTACATACGCTTAAACCAAAATATAATAATAACATTTACAGTTAATAAAAACATTTACAATAATAACATTCACATAACATATTAATACCAAAATATAATAACATTTACAACAATAACATTTACATTAATATAGAAAACCAAATTACAAAAAACAAATTCCTAGCATCCGATTCCATATCTGAATCTACATCCATCGGATTCTCAGCTTCTGGAGTCCTACCATCAGATTCCGTATTTGAATCTACATCCGGATTCTCTTCTGGAGTATGAGAGGGCATGATCCTCTCATACATTCCATCCGCGGTGTAGGTGGATTCCTTAAGCCTTTGGAGGCGAAGGTTCACCTGAGTATGGAATGCCCCATAAAGGGAAACAACATTGAAGTCCTCCACGGAGTTCAACTCAATGTGCGCCATCTCGATTCCCGGACTACCATATCAATGCTGAAATAGTCAGCAGTGGTGTACCCAAGCCACCTAACCATTCGGTTAAGTTGTTGGTACGTGAAGGTTTGAGGGTGGACATAGTCCACAAACCTCACCCTTTGATTCTTTCGGACGGCGCCGGAAGAAAAGTGGAAAAGAATGGTGAAAAATGTTGGGTCGTAGTTGATGGGGGCATGAGTACCCGGCTTACGTACGATCCATGTTGAAGCCATTATCGGAAATTAATCGGAAGAAGGTGATTGTGGATTGTGATTGTGCTTGTGGATTGTGATTGTGATTTTGAATTGTGATTGTGATTGTGATTGTGGATTGTGACTGGTATTTAAAAACCATCAGAACCCGGCGGTACATCTCCCTGACAATTTGAAATTGGCGGCACAAGAAACTGTAAAGACAATGATGACGTAGCCACCCGTCAAATCAACGTGTGGCCATTAATTACGTTTCGACACGCTTAAAAATATTTTAGTGTGACCATTTATCACTTATAGCCACACATAATAAGTGTATCCGTGACAATAAAAAAACTTAGAAAAAATAAAACTAAGATACTCTTTGGTCACATAACCTCGTATAAGTGGCCATTAATTACATTTGGACACACTTAAAAATATTTAAATGTGACCGTTTATCACTTATAGCCACACATAATAAGTGTATCTGTGACAATAAAAAAGTTAGAAAAAATAAAACTAAGATACTCTTTGGTCACACAACCTAGTATAAGTGGCCATTAATTACATTTGGACACACTTAAAAATATTTAAGTGTGACCATTTATCACTTATAGCCACACATAATAAGTGTATCCGTGACAATAAAAAACTTAGGAAAAATAAAAGTAAACTACTCTTTGGTCACACAACCTCGTATAAGTGGTCATATATTTTAAGCGTTTTAGTCACATTACTAATAAATAAAATGGCTGTTCGTCATATTTCGCCACATTATTAAAGATGTGGCTAACAAATGTGACATTAGGTCACACAACGAAATATAAGTGGTTATATCTTTTACCTTTTAGACACATCTCTTATCAATAAAGTAGCCGTTCGTCACATTTGGCCACACTATTAAAACATGTTGCTAGTTAAATGTCACAGTTTGTGGCTAATGCATGTGTTTTTGGTCACATGTATCAAAGATCAAACAAACTATGTCTGTAGGTCACATTTCGCCACACGTTTTTATAAAGTGGCTAGTTTTTGTCATAGTTTTTTTCAAAGTGTGGCGAAAAGTACCTGAGTAGGTGTACAATGGTCACATGGAGAATAATATGTGTGGCCAAAACATTCTGGAAGGTTTTCAAACATGGAAAAATACCTTTTAGCCATACATTTAAGCCGAAGTGTGGCAAATCGCCCAGACCACATGTGTGGCTAAAACTCGATATTCACGTAGTGTTCATTACCTTTAACTTAACACATTACCTTGGCTAATTACCTTGATTCGTTACCTTTAACTTAACGAATTAACTTAACGAATTACCTTAATTCATTAAAGTTTCCATTCGTAAGGTTTCCATAACGAATTGCTACAGTAACATAAAGAATTAGGTTGTTAGATCTGAACTGTTCACCAGAAAAGCGTATTTCGCCGGAAAAATCAGTTATCTCGCCGGAAAATTCTATTACACCACCGGATACTGCAAATCCAAGCTTCATCCATGGTGAAATCATCAAAACACCATAATTAACCATGAAAATCAACACGAACACTCGGATTTTCATTATAATCACGAATCTATCATCCAATTAACTTAACAACCACTGATTTGATCCAAATCTGATCAAACAGTAACATGCTCTTCCATGGTAGATTCTTCAATGTACCATAAATTAACACCAAATTATACCAGAAGCTTCGTATTACCTTAACTAACACAAATCTACCATCAATTTCACCATTAACACACCAATTTAATCCAGATATGACCAAAATCCGATGAGCATAAAGAGCACGAATAAACTCAGATTTAATACCTTAATCAATGCAACGAGAGTAGCCATCTGCTCTGATACCAATTGAGTGAACCTTATACGATCAAGGATCTAGCCGCTAACTCGAAGCATCAACACGATACGATAAACACGAGATTGATACGTTAAATAACTTTATTGATAATTAGGAATACATTATAGAGAATACTAACTTATGGAGAGGATAAATAATAGCTTAGATCACTCACACACACACTCTCTCTCTCTGTCTCTCTCTCTCTCTCAATTATGAACATGAGCTGCCTATGTATAGGCCAAAGCTCCATTCGTTAAGTTAGCCTCATTCGTTATATTTTAGTAACGAATGAGACACCATTCGTTATGCCTTCATAACGAATGGTAATAACTTAACGAATAGCTTAGATAACTAATGAATGGACTCATTCGCTATACAAACCATAGAGAATGACCATTTTACAATAAATATACAATCTAGACTATCTATAACTTATTCGATTGCAACGGACACCAAAACCGTGCACTAACACCCAAGCTGAGTATTATTTTGTGGCATACATGAGTAGTTAGATGATCTCAGACTTATTCACGGGTATTCATTGTTTGAACTGTTGAAAATTGAGTTAGCTGCTGTATATATGAATGAATGAGTTGCCGATGCACTCTTTTTATAAGGATAGAATGGTATTTTCCTAGCTAGAGAAATCAGATTTGCAAGTGATACAAGCTGTTGATGCATATCTACATGGGCAGAATGGTAATTTGCTGTTGAAACTGACTACATAAGCTGCTGATGTAGGGGCATTTTCAACAAATTGCAGCTGATGTAATTATTCCCAAATAGATTATTATTTCAAACATCTGCAGCAAATGACAGTCTTGTTAATTGCAACATACTACAGCAGCTCACGAGTACATATTGACTAACGAACAAATACAGCACGTTCGAGTAAGTAGTTGCAGCAAGTCATAACGAACAGTTTGTGTTGCTGCACTATGTTAGTGCATGATTTGTGACTGGTGATTTGCAGTTAAAGTATTCGAGGTTAAAGTATTCAAGAGCTACGGAAAGGGGGAGTTTGTTAGTGCACGGTTTTGGTGTCCGTAGCAATCAAATAAGTTAAAGATAGTCTAGTATATATATATTTATTGTAAAATGGCCTCGTTATGGTTTGTATAGCGAATCGGTCCATTCGTTAGTTAACTAGGCTATTCGTTAAGTTATTACCATTTGTTATGAAGGCATAACGAATGGTGTCTCATTCATTACTAAAATATAACGAATGAGGCTAACTTAATGCATGGAGCTTTGGCCTATAAATAGGCAGCTCATGTTCATAATTGAGAGAGAGAGAGAGAGAGAGAGAGATCGATCTAGATCTAAGTTATCCTCTCCATAAGTTATTATTCTTCTCAATAATGTATTCATCCTATTTATCAATAAAGTATTATTTAACGTATCGATCGATATCATGTTGATGCTTCGGGTTAGCGGCTAGATCTTGGATCGTATTAGGTTCACTCAATTGGTATCAAAGCTGCTCTGATACCATCTGTTAGTGCATGATTTGTGACTGGTGATTTGTAGTTAAAGTATTCGAGGTTAAAGTATTCGAGAGCTACGAAAAAGGGGGAGTTTGTTAGTGCACGGTTTTGGTGTCCGTAGCAATTGAATAAGTTATAGATAGTCTATATAGTATATTTATTGTAAAATGGCCATTCTCGATGGTTTGTATAGCGAATGGGTTCATTCGTTAGTTATATAGGCTATTCGTTAAGTTACTACCATTCGTTATGAAGGCATAACGAATGATGTCTCATTCGTTAGTTATATAGGCTATTCGTTAAGTTACTACCATTCGTTATGAAGGCATAACGAATGATGTCTCATTCGTTACTAAAATATAACGAATGAGGCTAACTTAATGAATCAAGCTTTGGTCTATAAATAGGCAGCTAATGTTCATTATTGAGAGAGAGAGAGTGTGTGATCTAAGCTATTATTTATCCTCTCCATAAGTTAGTATTCTCTATAATGTATTCATCCTAATTATCAATAAAGTTATTTAACGTATCGATCTCGTGTTTATCGTATCGTGTTGATGCTTCGGGTTAGCGACTAGATCCTGGATCGTATAAGGTTCACTCACACTATTTGACCAGGGGCTTCTTGATATTATTTTTGTTGCTGCTGATTATCAATTAGATTTTTAGCTGCAAGGGCATTCTTGTAATTTCAGCAGATGTTACAAGTGTTTAGTGCAAAAAGGTTAAGTGTTTTGATGCTCCGAGCACATAAATTTGACCCCGAGCACGTACTTTTTACACTGAACTTATAATCTTTTCTCAGGTACATCTTGTTTTCATTCGAGCATATCTTTTCGAGCACACTTTGTTTTGACATGAACAATTAGAATTTTTCCTCGAGCATCTCTTGCTTGAAAATATTCTAAGCATACATGCTCGTGAAGGGATTTAATGGAATTACTTGTGCTCTTAAAAAATATTTGTGTATGTGAAATATATCGAGTGATTGGAAGAATTTTGGACATATTTTCAGCAGTTGACTTTCTAATGTCAAACGACCAAGATGGATAAAAAATGTAATATTTGTTTATTCGTTGACTTTTTCACCATGTGTTCTAAATGAAAGATGCTTGCCCAAGTATGAGTGACCATTTGGACATGATTTTTCGGTTCAAACTGTCTGTCGAATGTGTCGGGTCAATGAGGGGTATTTTGATCATTTTTAGCGACTTTTTGAGCAAAAATTGGGTAAAATTCACAAAAATTTCACAACTTCAACAATGTGCTTACAAGATCGATGTGGTTGATTTATCCGGTTTATTTCATGAGTTGACCAAGTCAAATTTCAACTTTCAACCACAAAAGTATCATTTTAATTTGTTTATTTCCAATTTTATCAACAATTAGTAATAGGGATGGTCAAGATTGTTAGAATTGAAGAGTTTCATGTTTTCACTCGCACTTGATTTGAAGACACTTTTTTTAAAGATAATTGCAACGAAATTAGGGGAGAAAAATTCTTATTAAGCATGAGTGATGGACAATTAACGTAATTTCACAATTATATAACAGGGTCGAAAATGACATTTCATAATTGGGAAAAAAAGGAAATTTGTCATTAAATCATTTCGTTCTTCAAGCGTGTCATACAAGTTCTTGAAGCCTCACATTAAGTATAATTACTCCTTCATCCTTCGGGGGTGCAAAAAGTTTGTTGTCTTCTAGCCAATAATAATAATAATAATAATAACTTACTAACTATAATAAGTATATAAAATAATGCACAACTAATTAGTTATATTACATTAAGTTCATATAATAATGCAATCTCTTCGTCCGTTGCCACCCTTTGCCCTTTGTAAGTAACCCCCCTCACGAGCCGACCATCCCAGTAACTCGATTTCCCACTGGTTTGTTTACTTTTATTTATAATTTTAATCTGGATTATGTTAGGGCTTGATTATTGTGAAAATCGTTATTTGTTGTGGCTGAAATCCTTATGTGTTACATTATGTGTTACAGCTGATAGTTTATTTAATTGGGGATATTCTGACTCACCATCAGCACTATGCTAATCTTCCACAAGCAACAGTGATTCTTATTATTTAGTTTGGTTATTCTAGAGTGGTTCATTTGAACTGCTAATTGACTAGCAACAACACTTCATTTGATTTGATTATAAATAAGACAGTTGTTTGGGTATTTCAATTCATAGTTAAATCAACAACAACACTAAACAAAGCTATTACATTGTCAGGAAAAACAAAAATATATTGGCGTGACACTGAATTTTGGCATCATGAATTTTTTTTTTCTGTCAGGATCTTCAATATTAATTTGTAGATGTTGACTTATTATATGGTGGTTCATGTGCTATATTAATTGAACAACAATCACACTTTATCTCATTTGGTTATACTTCTTTTTTGTCCTTGTTAATTGACAAGTATTATGATGGTTATACAAAAACGGTATGGATGACACACTTAACATTACTACCACATCGGAAAGCCTTTGACGAATACGTTAGTAGGTGCTGAGATAAACCACATATTTTATTTGACTCGCGTTTGTGTTAGTGAATATTGATGTTTCATTAACAAGAACTCATATTCATTAAGTAGTTTTGCGTGTCTAGAAATATGATAAAAGAAGGCCGCCACTGGCGAAGGACTCTTAGGGCCAGGGGTAGTCCCGGCCCCCCTGTTTTTTTACGCGGTAGTGTAAATTTATCAGTTTTCGTACAAAATTTTTTACACGTAATGTAAACTTAGCCGTTTTCGACCGAAATTATATATACGTGGTGTAAAATTTAGCCGTTTTTTGCCCGAAATTTTTATACGTAGTGTAAATTTAGTCGTTTTCGGCTGAAACTTTTATAAGTAGTGTAAATTTAGCCGTTTTCGCCCAAAATTTTTTTATACGTAGTATTAATTTAACCGCTTTCGACAGAAATTTTATATACGTAGTGTAAAATTTAGCCGTTTTCGCCCGAAATTTTTTATACATAGTGTAAAATTTAACTGTTTCACCCAAAATTTTTTATACGTAGTGTAAAATTAGCCCTTTTCGGCCGAAAATTTAAATCCGCCCCCCTTTATTTGTGAAATTTTGTATACATTTTTTAGTCCGGCCCCCTGATGTCTTAGTCCAAGCTTCGCAACTGAAGGCCGCTATGCTATATCTCTTGCTAAATTTGATAAGGATATGCAAATGTTATCGACTTATTCCCTGTTATGTATATAAAAAAATATATATAATATTGGAGTTTCTTTTGTTCACGCAACAAGGTATTAAAATTTCCTATTTAACAACTGATTCGAATCATACCGTTTGGACGGGTTCAAAACCAGGTTCATCTCGTTTCCTACCTAGGGTTTTTTTGGGGTCCCACTGAAAGGATTAATGGGGTCAAAATATTTTCTTAGAAAGGTCACTGCTCTCAGTTTTGGTTATCGTCTGTCGATCTCTCCTTTATATCTGTTGTTGACGAACATAAATATATGCTTGATGCTTAACCTTGTAACTTTTATTTGGTTTGTTTTTGTGCCTCCTATGATTTGCAAATGTTTTGTTTCGTATAACAAGTCTCTTAAAATGTATGTTTTTTTTAACAATCTGAATGCGTGAGATTTTTCCTCCTATACTCCTATTCGAGATGCATATACATTACATGTTATCTTGATGTTGTAATCAAAATTGACTTGCCTTGTAATGATATGTGAGATGTCATTGTAATTGTTATCATTTAATGTTTTTTGGTTGTTTTGACATTTAGGTTTGTGTAGTTGAGCACAATTTACTTGAAATTTTGGTTTTAAGTGCTTCAATTTGTCTTCATAAACTGACTATTATCATGGAAGGAGTTAAATTCATAACTCATAATTCCACATTGTAAGAAAGCCTAAAAGGGTGTTGGAATTTGAGTGGAAGTGATAATTCTTTCTATTTTGGACTTTGTAATGAATTTGCAGCTTTTATATTATTGGGCTTCTGCAAGGCGATGTTTATTTTCGGTTAAAATGGCTTCAAATACATTTGTTTCTCAGTTTAACAAATCTAATGATGAAAAGACGGTGGAGGGATTGGTAAATTTGAAGAATTTCATCATCATCATCATCATCATCATCATCATCGTACTCAGTATATCCCACCAATAGCGAAGCTATGGTAGGGTCTGAGGAGGGTAAGATGTAGACAGCCTTACCTCTACCCCATAAGGATAGAGAGGCTGTTTCCGGTGAGACCCCCGGCTCGATAGTAGTTTTGCATCAAGCCTTGGACATAAGGCACATAGCACTCAATCATCGGGACACCGGCTGATCGGTGCATGTACCCTTGTCTTTCGGCTATCAACGCCACTACATGATGTCTGATTAACCGTCCGTCACTTTTAACGTTATTTTCACGAGATTAGTAAAATAACGTCAAAATTAGTGCAATTTCACTTTTGCCCACCCGAGGGTTCACACATACATACATCATATGTGCGCACCGCAAGCAGGGCTTAATTTGAAGAATTTCATCAACCAATTTGATGGTTTCGATTATAGAGATAATATTCAATGTATGATTCTATTTCTGTGATTAACTCTTTTATAATTAATTCTATTTTGGTTAATACATGAAATGAGAAGTTGAGTAATTTATTATGAGTCTATTTTGATCTTTGATTCTGGTCATCTACACAGTGCTTTTGTGTTTATCATCCATGGAGCGTAACAGACACGCAATTGTATTAGAATGAATAGCGATTCAGTTTACCATTAAAGAAGGTATTGAAACAAGTCAAAATGTGTAAATCTCTTTTAACTTTTTAATATAAATGAGACGCTATTAGTCACAATACCATATGGAATAAAAAGGTTGAATCTTAAATATATCAATATTGTCAATGAAGTTTTCCTTTCTTATAAATTAAAAGTATTCGTTTTTTTTATTATACTCTTGCAACATAGAACTCAAAATGTAGTTACCTATATTATTTTTAGTATTATTTGTATTTGAATCTAAAGAGTTGTTTGCTTACAGGAAAAGAATGCAACGTATGTAATCACTAAACATCATGGAAACCCTTCAATAACTAGAATTCCAATGCCAACAACACATGTCCAACACAAAAATTGAGTTCCTACGTAAATTTAACTTTTCTACATTACATGACACAGTTTTTGTTATAATATTTCATTATTTCTATTGGTTTGTAATTTATGCATTGTCTTTTGTAGTATGGTCAATAGCTCATATTAATTTGAAACTCCCACCAAGACCTTCAGGATATGATTTTGTTCAGGTTAGCTTATTGTCGACGTAGTTATTCGTTTAATAATTTTCAAATCACAATTAACAAAAAGATCAAACTGATCACAATAAAGTGATGGGTAAACGGACAATAAGTTATGCCGGAACCACCTTTTGGATAAAAAATTTGATTCTACTAAAAACTAAGTTTTTGGTCTTACGGGCCGAAGAAAACACGATCCGCTGAACCCTGGTTAAAAATTCCACAACCTCCGGGGCTAGAAACCCAAATGTATCAAAAGAGAAAGGGATAAACACATATTGTATTTCTTCGTTTATGATTTTGTATGGTTTGTTTTCTTTCTAGTTTGAAGAGTCTCGTGATGCTGAAGATGTTATTAGGGCCGTGATGGCTATAATTTTGATGGGCACAGATTCACGGTATGACATACATCAAAGGCACACTAATTAGTATTTTGGTTGGTAATGTTTATGGCATTTGACAAAATAATGCATTTTTATTTATTAATAGGTGAAACTTGCTCATGGTGGACGTGGTGACTCATCATATACACACCGTCATAGTAACTATGGCATTGGTCATTGTAACAACTCGGATCTTCCAAAGTAATACTTATAACCCGACCCGCTTTTATGTTCGGAAATTTTTACAAAGAAAATATCACGCTTATCGAGTTATTATTATTTTATTAATATTTGGTATTATAATTATTTAATATACTAAAAACAACTTTGAAAGATATTCATTTTTAACCCAAAACTAAACTTTTAGCCCTTAATGCTTCCATGTCCAAACTAGAAGTGCCTTTTTGCAAATATGGTCCATTAAAGTGTTATAACCCGTTTACCCAAAAAACCAAACCCATAATCAGTACCAAACCCGTATCCAGTTCAGCCCCTTAACCCGATTGTTAACTTGTGCCTTAATCTTCGCTCTAAACTAGGAATTTATCTATGCGTTTGATTCCTCGTGCCTAAATCGTTCACACCGATGCTACAATCATAGAATAAGATCAATTGTTGATACATATTGACTTATATAACGATCCGACATTTACATATTATCGATATACCATCTGCAGATCGATATACCTCCATTAAATTTACCCGCACACTCCTTATTCCATAATTATATTGTCATTGTTGTTGTATCATCATTCTAGACATCGTTCGTGCCGATTTTATTATCAAGCAATTAACCGTTGTTCAAGCTTGTTTAAGGTAATTAAATGGTGTAACCAAGTTCGTCATTAATCATAAACCAATAACCCTAACGTTAATTGCTCAATGATAACACATTTTGATCGATTAAAGTTGCTAGGGTTTGTTCTAATATATATATATATATATATATATATATATTTAATATAATCTTGTTAATTAATGTATTAAAAATATAGTTTAAAAATTTTATATTTGATTATATTTTATATAAATATTATTATTTATTATTTATCCTTTATTATTTACGATAATTACTTATATTGAAATCTTTATTAATAGTGAAGATATATATAAATACATTAAAGGTATTTTAGTTTAAAATAAATATTTTAATACAAATATCTATATATAATTTATCAAAATTTAAAAATATTATTTATTCAGGTATTCTACTTATAATAATTTTATATAATTAAAATAAGCTATTTATTATAAACCCTTGATAAATAAAAGTGATAATAAAATTTATAATAAATTTATGAGATAAATAGCTTTTGTAAGGTTACCCTCGATCATCAAATCTCGAACCTCTATCTAGTTTTAGCCTCATTATTCAACCAATATTTATTTTCCTCAACTGTTGATACTTAGGATTTCTCGTCAGTAATTTCCAAAGAGCGTGACGTTATTTAACCGAGCGTACCGTATTTATTCTCGTTTGCTCTTCTGTTAAGGTAAGTATCTCACTCCCCCCTTTTACTCATTTTATACCCTTTTTGGGGGACATATTCGTTCGTAGATATTTTACTATTATTTAATACTCAAACTTGCAACTGTTAGTCTTGTGTGTTTAACAATTTATGCCTAACATGTTATATGGTTATATGCTTTACTTGAATACATGTCTGAGAGGTCCAACATATTCTCATACTAGGATGGTCATACGCCCGTGGTGTTAACCATCGTTCAGTTCACCTGACATCGAGCTTACCGACAACATTATTTACTTGCTCATTGGTTAAATTGTTTATATCACTTGACATAGTTTGCTCTTTTATATTATTATTATTATAGTGTCTTAAATCCGGTGTTATACTCACTCAACCTAGTGTTGACAAAATTTTTATATTTTTAACGCATATGCAGGTTACCGTATAATATGATTAGCAAGATTTGTTTGAAGAAATATAGGATTGCATGCTAGAGAAGAAGATACAATAAATAAATTTTGTATTTTGTTTTACTTGCTTTATTTCTAAATTATGTAATTTGTCTACTTTGATGTACTTGATTATTTAATTAAACTTAATAGATATTGTCACTTTTAATATTGCATGATAGTACCTTGAGAGTTGTGAGCAATCAGCTCACACCCCGACATTTCCGCCTTAGATTGGGGTGTGACAGTCGTGGTGGTGGTGGTACTTGTGGTGTTTCTAAAAGAACCGATTAGTAAGGTGCAAGTTACGGTGTTAAAGTTTTCGTTTTACCATGCTGTTTTTGGAGTGCGTTATTCTCAAGTTTGTTTATAATTTATAATGCATATTTCGTGACCGGGCTACCCTCTCTGCTTCATGGCTAGACTTTAAGGTCGGTATGGTTTATCTTGATGATGAAAAATTAATGCTTAATGGCACTAAAGTCTAAAAAACTCGAGCTAAGCCAAATTAAACAAGCCCGAGCTCAAGCTGAATATTAAAAATAGGCTTGTTTAATAAATGAGCCCGAGCTCAAGCTTAGAAATTCTTGTCTAATAAATGAGTATGAGCCCGAGCTTCACTTATTGAGCTCAAGCTAGCTCGCGAGCCTAAACGAGTCTACGGTTTTCATAAAAGAGGAAGCAAACAAATCATGGTTATATTATTGGTAACTTGTGAGTTTCTCTTTATCCATATTTGGTCAAGAATTAAACAAGGGTTTAATGGTTGATGTTATAATTTTGCTAATTTGCAAGATATTGAGGTAGGTTTGTAGGAAGATGGGTTTTGCCGAGGAAGAGTTCAAGAAACAGATGGATGTTATCAGGTTAGGAAATCATTCAACGATAGAGTTCATTGATTGTTTGTTACTGGTTAGGACTTAAGGATTAGACTTCAATGAGCTATTAGCCTATTATTATCATTATCATAAATATGCTCAACAGTAAGTTATTATTGTATAATTTTTAATCAATTTTCAAGTTGTCTTGTTGATGTTATGAGGATGGGCATTCCAAATTATGTTGTTGCTTAATATCAAGTTGGTTATGTTGTTGTTAGCTCATCTATGTTGCGTTATGCTTGTGTTTTTTTATAACTATTTTTCTCCATAGTAGAAACTTTTAGACGAGTACAGATGGCAATTGCTGATCATTAAAGAAATGACCAAGTAGAACGGGATATTCTCTATCCTGAGTTAAGGTAATTCATCAAATTGGCCACGTTATGAGCAGTAGAAAGAATATATTACCGTTTGCTTTAAGCTATATTTTTACATGGGCCACATCCTGAACTTTTGGTAGATCATTAGGCTTGCATACCTAATCGAGTCCATATCTAAATCTAATATAATTACTATTTGTTATCAATTTTCAGCATTTTCTAAAAATAAATATGTAACGAATTTCAAAGGAACTTTTATTCCGTGTATATATAATAAAAATACAATAAGCATCACTTAGGGTATGTACAGTGGGCAAGAAATATGTGCGACAAAGGTGGTCTTAAGGCGAGAACACCGCCCTTCGGGCTACAAATGGGGCACGATGTGGGGGGGGGGACGAAATTCTTTTGTCACCTGTTTCATTGTTTGAAAATTATTATTTTATTTTGTATGTGTGATATATTTTATTTGTATGTGATATATATATATATATATTGGGCTACAACACCACTACACTCCTAAAACGAAAACTCATTATTTGCTGACTAGACGCCACATGTCGCAAGTCACACAATTTTGTAGTCTCTCCACCACACATAACCTTAGCATGTTGCCTTGGGCTAAGCCAGCAGTTTGGCCCTCACTTCCCTCTGATGCTTGGTTCTTGACAAAGTAAATGTACTATCATTTTACAAACTTTATCGTTTAGATGATATATATATTTAAATGATGGCGAACAACTATATAAATTACAAATAATTTTTCATATTATTCCAATAATCAAGCACTTAGGTATTTACAGTAGACTGTTGTTTGTTGAATCGTCTCCACTTTTTCACTAAAATTCCCGACTGTTGTTTGTTGAATCGTCTCCACTTCTTCACTAAAATTCCCGACGTATGGATTTCATTTCCATGTTATAAAGTTATGGACATAATCACATTTCAGATGGTGGTATTTTATCTAATACTTTTTTATGTTCCCAAGTTTTAGGTAAATCTTGAATTATGGTTTGTGTTTATGGAATCATTGTCTAATTATGTGATAATTATGTGAATTAGGGATGCATGCAAATGGTTTAAACGAACATAAGACGGGGAATCGTAAATAAAGCGTGTTCACTATATAACTGTTTTAAAACAAATATGTGAGGTTTTGTAAGGCCCCGGTCCCGGTGCCCTACTTTGGCGTTGGATTTACTCATAAACAAAGGAGTTAAATAACAAAGTGAATTAAAACTTTCGCGGAATATTTATAAAGGTCAACCATTCATTACAAACATTCGTAACTTGTCTTTCAAAACATAACATAAATTATATCATTCAAAACATCATGACAAATCTTCAAATGCCAGCCTCTTCAATCCTGCCATGTGTCCCACTCAAACCAACTGTCTCAGTCTGTTACCCTGCATGCATACAAAAGTCAGCTACGCTGAGTGAGTTCTAGTTAATCAGGAAACGTACATTACTTTAACATACTTACGTAAATACGTATCCGAAGATACATACCTTCATCTTTCCTTACATACTTACATACATTCATACATTCATTCTTCTTTCCATACTTACATACATACATACTTTCATTCATACATACACGTTTTAAAGAGCATTATGCCCTACAACCTTCGCAGATATTATTAGGGTCTGTTCTGTAAGGTCCCGTTGCCGGTGCCCTACCTTGGACGTTGGATTTACTCATAACCACAGTTCTAAATATCAGAGTTATATTAAACTTTCGCGGAATAAATAAAACTTCAAACATTCATTACGAAACAATCATAACTTGTCTTTAAAACATAATTCAAAATATCTTATTTAAACATCAAGACAGATCTTCAGATGCCAGCCTCTTCCAATCCTGCCATGTGTCTCCCTCAGACTAGCTGTTGCAATCAATTCACCTGT